>NW_022900938.1:37731566-37738122 GCF_012274545.1 Fukomys damarensis | reverse complement strand
CTCCACCACCCCCTACAAAGACTTTGTTTCCATTTTTTCCTTTTCTCATATTTTTTCTTTTCCCTTATTTCCTTTCCCATACCCTTCCCACTTGGCCTACACCTTTAGCCCTTTTCTTCCTATTTCACATTATCAGTTATATCATTTGGATCTTACTTACAATTATAATTTTTCACACCAGAGAAACTATTCAGTATTTACACATGTGTGACTTACATACTTCACTTAGGAGTATATCCTCAATAAGCATCCATTTTCCTATGAATGACTCTAATTCCTCATTCTTTATGGCTGAGTAGTATTCCATTTCATAGAAAAACCACATCTTCTTTATCAGTATCCAATTGATGGGAAATAGGGCTGTTTCCAAGTTTTAGCTATTACAAACTGTAAACATAGGTGTGCATGTATCACTGTGATATGATTCTTTTAATTCTTTTGGAAAGATGCCCAGCAGAAGGATGGCTGGGTCAAATGGAACCTCTAGTCCCAGCTCTTTGAGGTATCTCCATATTGATTTCCATTGTGGTTGCACCAGTCTGCACTCCCACCAACAATGGAGAAGGGTTCCTTTCTCCCCACAACCCCGCCAACATTTGTTATTGGTTGATGTCTTGATAGCAGCCATTCTTTGTGGGGTGAGGTGGAATCTCAGTGTTGTTTTCATTTGCATCTCCTGAATGACCAGTGATGTTGAACATTTTTTTCATATATTTACTTGCTGCTTTTACTTCTTTGTCATAGAAATGTCTTTTCATTTCAGATGCCCATTTTTGAATTGAATCTTTATATTTGGGGGTAAATGTTGAATTTCTCAGATACATCTAATCTTATGATATAATTTCTAGTATACTTTTGCAAGTAAAAATATTTCAAAAAAATAAAAAACAATAATCTCAGTATTCATAGTTTTTTTAAGCTAGCACATTTAAGCCTGTTTCTCCCCATGCTAGTGAGAAATGAAATTCCCTAATTTCTGGAACTGATTTAGGATCCTTTAGTAATGAGTTATAAACATTTTTAGCTGGTAGAAAAGTCAGTCCCAGAGCAAACAATGCTCCTTGGTTTGAGAAGAGGGGGAGCAAAAGGCCAAAGGGTAAATTCCATTTGCAACATGCTACATACTTTTGTGGGCAGAATCAATGCCCAAATGGTCAACAGCTTTTACTGCCAGGCTGGATTATTGCTAATGGGATCAGCTTCCTTTAAATAATATAGAAAAGTCATTTTGAAAAACTTAATGCATTGATAGATGGTGGCAAATTGACCCATGCCTTAGTTTTGTTAGGTTTATGATTCTGCATTTGCTTCACAAAAATCAGTTTCATGAAATATTGTCTTTGTTTTATTCAGAGTGTAGGAAGAGAAGGAGGGTGAGATGAAGAAAAAGCTTGTGAAAGAGTTTGTTTATAACATTTTTTCTTATTGTTTAGAAGAATTTTTAAGCCATTATGGAAAAGGCCAACAATAAGAAAAAGAAGGGATAATTATGGAGACAATATTTTAAAGAGTCCTTTTGAGAATAAGGGTAAAAAAATATAAGCTAGTTATAAAGAATGTCTCCCCAAATCCAGGTTTCCTGTCTAATTAGATTCTGGCAGAAGTTGCATTCTAAAGTGTTCTTCAAAACGTTTGGGAATTTCTTGAAATCTCTCTACAGGGGACTATATTGGCAAACACAGGCCTAACAGTGTAGAAAAATGAACAAATCAATAAGACATCCCAAGTCAAAAGAGGAACATTTCTTATACTATCACTGCCCTCGGGATGTGTCTTTTACATATTAATTTGAAGAGGTAAAACTTTAAGAGTGAGAGAGGATTACCAAATGTGGTAAAGTACATATTATTTTTATTCATACCAATTTCTAATTATTATTCTCAAAAGACATTGATGATATTTATCTGTGGAGGGAAAATGTTTGTGTCAGTGATTAAATGCAATACTTTACTGTGAAGTATGAAACTCAAAGCACATTGATGGGAACTATTTATATTCTTTTTTTTCTACATCGTCAAAGCAATAAGTGGTTCAAGCTAAAAAAGCATACATACAAATATATATGTATATATATTAAAAACTAGTCCACTTTTGATAATACCTTGCAAGTATGTATAATCAATGATTTTCATCTAAGACTTGAAAGTCAATAGTTACCAAATAATTACAGATAACTCCTATGGGAAACCTTTATGAGTGAAGTTAGTTGGGTTCAAATGCCCTGCATGATACTAGGTGCAATTCGGAGGGTTTCTTTTCCCATCAGAAAAATAAGAGCTTCCTGATTTGAGGGCCATTTCAAATTCTATCAGTTACCCTAACATCATCCTACAAGAGACATTAGGTACTAATTACATGACTCCACTAATCTTCCCAATCTCTTCTACATTAATTTTTCTCAGTCTCTCTACATTATGAACAATTGGAGAAGCTAATTCAACACTAAACAGCAACAATAATGAAATTTTACTGTTTCACCTTTTAGATAGCACTGAAGAAAAAAAAAAAAGGCTTAAACCCAAAGGATGTTGAGAAACTTTGGGAAACTTAGGTAGTTATAACAGGGAAGTGAATACTTTGCAATTCATTATTTTGCTTATTAAATCTGTCCATGTTATTCCTCCTCACACAAGAATTTATATCTTATGTTACAATGGCTTAGCTTGGAATACCATTAAAAACACTGTAGAACAGAGTTTGTACAACATAGTTTTATATCATCACAGCTCTGGAGACAAACAAGACCAAGATTTCAGGCATTTCATTTACTGGGGAGGGCTCCCTTCCTGGCTTGCAGATTGCCACTACTTACAAAGTCTTCACCTGGCAATCTTCGTCTCCTAATGACACTACTCTTAGCAGACCAGAACCAAGTTATTATGACCTCGTTTAATTTAATTACCTCCACAATGACCTTATCGGCAAACTAGGGTGGGGATTGGGTTTCAAAAATGAATTTTGGGGGTTATATCTTCAGTCTATAAAAGATAATATTATCATCTACCCTCTCAACCAAGTTAGAATCTGTCTTGACTCTTTCATTCTTTAACTGGTAGTTAAATCCAATTAAATTCTTTTTCAAAATTTGCTTCAAATTCTGTTCATTTCTTCTTTTAACCATTTTTTATTTTGTTTCATTTCACTCCAAATAGATGCTGATATTTTTATAAAACTGTAATAGACGTCTAAGCACTCAAGAGGTGATGTGTGTATGAATGTACCTGCGTGTGCTCAGGGCCACGTGTTCGTGCTGGAGGTGGGTGAGAGATGTTGTGGGGACTGATGAGCATAGCAGCATCACAGGAGGAGCTTTTCAACACACTTTTTCTCAGGAAGCTCTCTTCACCTGTAACATTTCACTTTTTACAATGGTTCTGATAGGAATAGTAGCAGCAACAGTCAACTTTCTCCCTTTTCTTTTGTCTAGATACAACGCCAGCCCATGATCTAAACCACGAAGGCACAGAACAAGATGCACATTCATTATTGTAATGCTTATTTGGGGAACTAACTATGACGTACTCTTTGAGGCTAGGGATGCCTCATAACATACCTCCACGTTACTCTCTATTTAACTACATTAGACAAATAGAACTTTATCTTGAACCAGTCTTTTTTACTGATCCTGCTAAGAGCAGTTTCACAGAGGTTAGGGATAAAATTGTGATCAAATGTATGTAAGAAAAAAAGTGGGATGATAAACTAAAAAAACAGTAAGTACAGTGAGTTATTTTGAGTAAATTGGGTGTACTTGAGATGAAAACAGGATGAAACTGGAAGAAGATAAGTTGTTTTAGCCTGTTTGGACTTTAACAAAAATATAAACTGGTGGATTAAAGAACGTATATGTCTTTGGAATAATCCTTCTTGAGAAGAAAGAGTCAAAACACAAGCGCTGGGGATTTGGCTCAGTGGTACCGCCTTCTGCCTTGCAAGTGAAAGAGCCCAAGTTCGATCCTCAGTAAAAAAAAAAAAAGTCAAAACACAAGACTGCAGCAGATTCTATGTCACAGTCATAGTGAGATGTTTCCTGGTTTATAGATAGCTGTTCTTTCCTCGTATCCTCATATGATTAAAAACAAGAATAAAGGAACTTTCTGGGATCTCTTTTATAAGGACACTATTCTCATGCATGAGAGTTCCTCATTCACTGACCCAATCAGTTCCCAGAGGCTGTACTTCCTGTTGCCATCATACTGGGGGTTAGCATTGCTACATATGAAGTTAAAATGGGAGGACATACATATGTAATCCATAGCAAAGCTCAAGAAATATTTTTCTAAGGTGACAAAATTTTGTTCTGTACTAATCTGAAATTTCCAGTAGCAGGGGGAAAATTGATAATAATAAAAAGAGTAAGAAAAAAGAGGATTGCATTTTAAAAGTCATTGACTAAGAAAAAGGAAAAAATCTAGGACACAATTGGAACCTTTAGCCATGAGTAGTTAATCTTCAATAACAGGAGAATAGATGGAGCATATGAGCATTGGTAAAGTGAAGAGACTAGATACAGCAATAGAACCTTGAGTACATGTCTTTGAATTTTTCATTTTTCACACAAAAGATGAAGTTTTTCACAGCAGACAGGGAAGGTCAGGAAGCATGGCAGATTTCAGACAAAAAGAAAAGATTATAATAATTATCTAGAAGGATGGAAGAGTGAAAAAATATGCAAAAGTAAGATTCTTGAGCCACTGGAATTTAGGGGTCACCAAATTAAAGTAAAAGTTGTTTATGACAGGGCCAGTCAAGGATTCTTAACTTGAAATCTACCTCCAAGAAACTGGTGGAGAACATTTCAGATAATTAGTTTTCTTTATAACCCTGTGTACTATGAGCATATGTATCTGTATTTGTGTCTTGCCTACATTTAAAAATATTTTTCCTATAAGGGAAACAGAGAATTCAACAGACTTTAAAAAGTTCATGCTATCAAAAAATTTAAGTCTGGAATCTCTGGAGTTGTCATAAAAGCAGGGGCTATGGGCTGGGAATTTAGCTCAGTGGTTCCGCTTGCAAGCTCAAGGACCCGAGTTTGATCCCCAGCACCAAAAAAAAAAAAAGCAGGGGCTGTGTTTAGCTGCACGACAAGAGCATTGAGGAAGAAGTCCCTGTGTGGCTCCTGCAAAGGGGGGCAGGCTGTTCTGAAGAGAGACAGCCTTACCCTGAACAAGAGCCAGTCACAATCTGTTGAATAAATGAGTATTTGCATCCTAAAATCTGGGCCACCCACTTTCAGAGGTAAATCCTTAAACATATTCAAATTTCTCCTATCAGTACTGGTCAGTAGGGCTTTTTAAAAAAATCTTTGAGTCATTTCTTCATTTTATATTTTGTCCCTTCATTTATATCATGCATTTTATTCAAATTATAAAATATATTATTTTAAAGTGAGATAGAGTTTTCCTATAAGTATTTAATATTCCACCTGTCTATATTTTACCCTTCTTTATTACTAATTTTTTGTGGGGGAAGGGGGATCGAACTCGGTCCCTTGTGTTTGCAAGGCAGTTGGCAGAACCACTGAGCCAAATCCCCAGACCTACTACTACTATTTTTTTTTTGCTCTATTTTTTAGGGGTGTGGTTTTTTGACACAGGGTCTCAGTATGTAATTCTAGCTGGCTTTGAACTCACTATGTAGCCCAGGCTAGTCTCAAACTTGCAATGATCCTCCTTTGTCAGCCTTCTGAGTGCTGGGATTACAGGCATGTGCCACCACTCCTGGCTTATTTTTTCATTTTTTACATTTTTCTATTAACCAGACTTGCTATGAGATTGGTTGCTTTAATTGGTCCTTTCAAACAACAATCTTTGAAATTTAATCATGTAGTCTAATTAGTTTTCCTAGATTACCAATCTTGGATTAGAATCCATGTGGACTTCACCAACTTGCTAACAGGTGAAGCTTCTTGCTTTTCAGCTTTTTATGGGATCATAACTGCATGTCTTGTGGAGTTGTTTTGAAGTCTCAATTAATGTATGCAGGGATATAGTAACCCCTCAGGAAATGTTTCTCTTATACAAAACACCTAAGATATTTTTACTTTTCTTGTTTTCTAGTAGCTTATAGCTATCACTTCTATTTTCAGAATGTTGGTTTGGCTCCAACTCGTAAGTACCACACTAATACATGTTTTCTTATTCATTTCAAAATTGGTGGCCGACTCAGTTATGTTTTCATCTTTATACACACGTTAGGTACCAAGTTGTTTTCAAATGTCACAATCGACAGATTATAGGAGTCACTAGGACAAGTTTTTGTGGTATAGTCCTAATTTTTCATCAAATGATCAAATAATGTGGCTTCTTATATTGTGTGTGCGTGTGTGTGTGTGTGTGTGTGTGTGTGTGTGTGGAAAGTTACTTCATGTCATGCCAGTGGGTTTGGCACCCAAGTGCCCCAGTTTGGGACTACAGAATCTTCTAGGATGGGCCCAGAGGTCTTTTTTAAAACTATTTTATTGGTACATTTTAGGTATACAGTATAATGACATTCATAATTAGAGATTTGTGCCTTTCTTTCTTTCTTTTTTTTTTTTTTTTTTTTTTTTTTC
>NW_022900938.1:37718105-37731490 GCF_012274545.1 Fukomys damarensis | reverse complement strand
TTTTTTTTTTTTTTTTTTTTTTTTTTTTTTTTTTGGTACTGGGGATAGAACTCAGGGCTTTCCACTTTTGAGGCAGGCACCAGAACCACTGAGCCAAATCCCTGGCCCAGAGACTTGTAACTTTATATAATGTATCTTGATTCTTATTTTTTCCCCATATCCTGCCCTCCCTTCAATCCCTCCACCCTTTCCTGCTTGCAAAGACTTTGCTTCCATTTTTTCCTCTTCTCGTATTTATTCCTTTCCCTTCATTCTTTCTCCTACCCTCCCACTTCCCCTTTCCCTTTAGACTTTTTCTTCCTATTTCACATTATCTATTATAAATTTTAATCTTTATTTACATTTTCAGGTTCTCACATCAGAGAAACTATTCCATATTTACATATGTGTGTCCCATTTATTTCACTTAAAGCTATGACCTCAGTGTACATCCATTTAGCTATAAATGTATCTAATTTCTCATTCTTTATGGCTGAATAGTACTTTTACTTACTTTGCTTTCTTACTGCATATCTTCCCATTCATGCCCCTGTTGGATTGTTCAAGTTTAATTTCTCCATTTTCCACTATTTACCTAGAATTTTAGAAGTTATACATCCATCACTATTACCTGTTAATGTTTTAAACAATGTGTTTAAACTTTTAAAAATTAATTCAAAGAGTTTATCTAGATTATGTGTTCTCCTTGATGAGACAATTATAAAGAAGTAAAGAAATACTCCTGTTTTTATATATTACCTTTTCCTGGGAATTGTAGGCTGAGCAAAATTTTTCCTCTCTTGAAATGTCAGATTTAATTATTTTTACTTTGACGTATTTGAACTTTTTATCTTTATTAAGTTTATTGGAACATTTTAGGTATACAATACACTTACATTCATCAATGGAATCTTGTACCTTTACATGACATATCTTGGTTCTTATTTTTCCCCATTTCCCACCCCTCCTTTCACCCCCTCCACCCTTTCCTGTTTACACAGACATTGTTTCCATGTTTTTCCTTCTCACAAATTTTTTCTTTTCCCTTTTTACCTTTCCCATACCCCTCCCACTTCCTCTACTCTTTTAAACCTTTACTTTCTACTACACAATACAAATTATACATTTTGATCCTTATTTACACTTTTAGTTTTTCACACCAGAGAAACTATTTGGTATTTTTACATATGTGACATTAATTTCACTAGAGTATGGCCACAATGTGCATTCACTGTCTTATAAATATCTCTAGTTTCTCATTCTTTGTGGCTGAGTAATACTCCATTTTATTAAAGAAAAAGGAATGAAAAAAATCCTTCTTCATCCAGTCTCCAACTGATGGGCAAATAGGCTGTTTCCAAGTTTTAGCTATTAAAAACTGTGCTGCTATAAACATGGATGAGCATATATCATTGTAATGTGCTTCTTTTAATTCTTTTGTAAAGATACCCAGCAGAGTCAAATGAGACTTCTAATCCTAATTGTCTGAGGTATTTCCATATCGATTTTCAGAGTGGTTGCACCAGTCTGCTCTCCCATCAACAAGGAAGAAGTGTTCCTATCTCCCCAGAGCTCCACCAGCATTTGTTATTGGTTGATTTCTTGATAGCAGCCATTCTTTTGGGGGTGAAATGGAATCTCAGTGTTGTTTGCCTCTGCATCTCTCAAATGACCAATGGTATTGAAATTTTTTCCTTATGTTTATTTGGTTCTTTTACTTTTTTGTCTGAGAAATGTTTGTTAATCACAGATGCCCATTTTTTAATTTGGTCTTTATATTTGGGTGGTATGATTTTTTAAAATTCTTTATATATTCTAGGTAGTAGACCTCTGTCTGAGGAACAGTTGGTAAAAATGTTTTCCTACATTGTGGATTGTCTCTTAGCTCGGCTTTAATTTCTCTGCCAGTGCAGAAGCGTCTTAAAAAGGTGATATCCCAATTGTTGATTCTTTGTGCTAATTCCCATGCTACTGAGGATTTGTCCATAAAGCTATCTTCAAGAATTCTACATAACTTATCTTCCAGCAAGTTCAGTGTCTCTGTTTTATTATTTACATCTTTAATCCACTTGGAGTTTAGTTTAGTGCATAGTGAAAGATACCAGTCTAGTTTTAATCTTTGACAAGTTGAAATCCAGTTTATACAACACCACTTATTAAAGAGGTTCTCTGTCCTACAGTGAGGGTGCTTGGCTTCTTTGCCAAAGAGGAGGTGGCTGAGTATGTTAGGAGTTATTTCTGCATTTTCTAATCTGTTCCACTGATTCTCAGGTCTGTTTCTTTGCCAGTACTGTGCTGTCTTTATCACAGTGTTTTTGTAGTATACTTTTAAGTCAGAGACTGTGATACCCCCTATCTTGTTTTTATTGCCTGGAATGGATTTTGCAATTCTAGGTCTTTTCTGGTTTCAAATGAATTATTGGATTGTTTTCTCTAGTTCTGTGAAATATACTGTTGGGAATTCAATAGGGATTGCATTGAAACTGTACAGTAGCTTTGGTAGTATGGTCATTTTCACTATATTGATTCTTCCTACCCAGGAGCAGGGGATCTTTTCCAAATTTTTTTCTCTTTCATTTAATTTATTGGTACATTTTAGGTATACAGTACAGTTACATTCATCATTGGGATCTTGTACCTTTACATGACATGTTTTGGTTCTCATTTTTTCCCCTTGTCCCTGCCCTCCCTTAACCCCCTCCACTCCTCCCCATTTACAAACACTTTATTTCCATTTTCTCATATACTTTTTCCCTTATTACCTTTCCCAAAACCTTCCCACTTTCCCTACACCTTTAGCCCTTTTCTTCCTATTTCAGTATCTTATGTACTATTATAATTTTTCATTTTCTTATATCTTCTTCAATCTCTTTTGTCAGAGCATTGTGGTTCTCAGTGTAGAGGTCTTTTGCTTCCTTTGTTACATTGATTCCTAAATATTTCATTTTTTGGATGTTATTGTGAAAGGGTCTGTTTCCCTAAGTTCACTCTCAGTGAGTTTGTTATTTGTGCATAGAAGGCTATTTATTTTTGAGTGTTGACCTTGTATCCAGCTATGCTACTGAATCTCAATTGAGTCTAGAAGTCTGTTGGTGGAGATTTTCAGGTCTTCTATGTAGGGTATCATATCATTAGCAAATGACGACAATTTAAATTCTTCTTTTCCTACTTTTATTGTTTTTATTTCTTTCTCTTGTCTAATTGCTATGGCTAATGTTTCCAGAACTATATTAAAAAGGAGTGGTGATAGTGGGCATTCTTATCTTCTTCCTGATTTTAGTGTGAAGATTTTCAGGTTTTTTTTTTTGTTTGTTTGTTTTTTGTTTTTGGTACTGGGGATTGAACTCAGCTCCTTGCACTTGCAAGGCAGGCCACCGAACCACTGAGCTAATCCCTGGCCTGCTTTTCAGTTTTTGACCACTTAGTATTATGCTGGTTTTTGGTTTTTCATAGATAGCCTTTATCAAGTTGAGATAAAGACTATCTATTCCAATTTTCTGCAGGGTTTTCTTTTATCATAAATAGGTGTTGAATTTTGTCAAATGCTTTTTCTGTATCTATTGAGATAATCACATGGTTTTTTGCCCTTGACTCTATCAATAGAGTATATTACATTTATTTATTTATGTAGATTAAACCATCCTTGCATCCTTGGGATAAATCTGACTTGGTCAGGGTATATGGTCTTCTTGATGACCCTCTGTATTCTGTTTGCCCGTATCTTATTAAGGATTTTTGCATCTATGTTCATTAGAGAGATTGGCCTGTAGTTCTCTTTTTTTGTTTGGTCATTCCCTGGTTTAATACTCAAAGTAATACTTGCATCCAGGAATGAATTTGGAAGTATTGCTTCACTTTCAATTTCACTGAAAAGTTTAAAGAGTAGTGGCAATAGTTCCTCTCTAAATGTTTTGTAGAATTCAGCAGTGAAGCCTACATGACCTGGGCTTTTCTTGGTAAAGCTTTAATTACATTTTCAATTTCACTGATTGTAATTGGGGTGCTTAGAATTTTTATATCTTCTTCATTCAACTTTGTTAATTCATATGTGTCTAGAAATCTGTCCATTTCTTCTGTGTTCTCTATTTCATTAGAGCACAGGTTCTCAAATTAAGAACTGATGATCTTCTGGATTTCTGCTGGATTTGTTATGACTTCACCATTTTCATTCCTAATTGCATGAATTTGAGCCTTTTCTTTCCTTTTTTTTATAAGATTGTCTAAGGGTTTATCAATTTTATTTACTCTTTCAAAAAACCAACTAATAAATTGGCAATTTTTTGTATGATTCTCTTAGTCTCTATTGCTTTGATTTCTTCTCTGATCTTTATAATTTCCTCCCTTGTTTGAGCTTTGGGTTTGTCTTGCTCTTCTTTTTCTGGGATCTTAAGATTCAGCATTAGGTTGTTTATTTGAGTTCGCTCTGTTTTCCTAGTGTGAACTTTCGCTACTATGAATTTTCCACATAAAACTTATTTCATTGTGTTCCATAGATTCCCTTATGTTGTACTGGCATCATCATTTATTTGTAAAAACTGTGTAATTTCTTCTTTAATTTCTGCTGTGACCCATTGGTTGTTCAGGAGAGTGTTATTCAATTTCCATGTGTTTGTGAAGTTCTTGCAGCTTTTTTATGGTTTTGATCTCCAGTTAAAGTGCACTGTGGTCTGATAATATACATGGGATAACTTCAGTTCCTTTGCATTTTACTTACACATGTTCTATGAGCTAGTATGTGGTCTATTTTGGAGAATGGCCCATGTGCAGCCAAAAAGAATGTATATTTTGATTTTGTGGGTGGAACACTCTACAGACATCTGTTAAGTACATTTGTTCAAAAGCTTGCTTCAGTTCTAGTATTTCATTGTTGATTTTATTCTAGATGATCTGTGTATTTAGTTTTCTTTTATCATAAATAGGTGTTGAATTTTGTCAAATGCTTTTTCTGTATCTATTGAGATAATCACATGGTTTTTTGCCCTTGACTCTATCAATAGAGTATATTACATTTATTTATTTATGTAGATTAAACCATCCTTGCATCCTTGGGATAAATCTGACTTGGTCAGGGTATATGGTCTTCTTGATGACCCTCTGTATTCTGTTTGCCCGTATCTTATTAAGGATTTTTGCATCTATGTTCATTAGAGAGATTGGCCTGTAGTTCTCTTTTTTTGTTTGGTCATTCCCTGGTTTAATACTCAAAGTAATACTTGCATCCAGGAATGAATTTGGAAGTATTGCTTCACTTTCAATTTCACTGAAAAGTTTAAAGAGTAGTGGCAATAGTTCCTCTCTAAATGTTTTGTAGAATTCAGCAGTGAAGCCTACATGACCTGGGCTTTTCTTGGTAAAGCTTTAATTACATTTTCAATTTCACTGATTGTAATTGGGGTGCTTAGAATTTTTATATCTTCTTCATTCAACTTTGTTAATTCATATGTGTCTAGAAATCTGTCCATTTCTTCTGTGTTCTCTATTTCATTAGAGCACAGGTTCTCAAATTAAGAACTGATGATCTTCTGGATTTCTGCTGGATTTGTTATGACTTCACCATTTTCATTCCTAATTGCATGAATTTGAGCCTTTTCTTTCCTTTTTTTTATAAGATTGTCTAAGGGTTTATCAATTTTATTTACTCTTTCAAAAAACCAACTAATAAATTGGCAATTTTTTGTATGATTCTCTTAGTCTCTATTGCTTTGATTTCTTCTCTGATCTTTATAATTTCCTCCCTTGTTTGAGCTTTGGGTTTGTCTTGCTCTTCTTTTTCTGGGATCTTAAGATTCAGCATTAGGTTGTTTATTTGAGTTCGCTCTGTTTTCCTAGTGTGAACTTTCGCTACTATGAATTTTCCACATAAAACTTATTTCATTGTGTTCCATAGATTCCCTTATGTTGTACTGGCATCATCATTTATTTGTAAAAACTGTGTAATTTCTTCTTTAATTTCTGCTGTGACCCATTGGTTGTTCAGGAGAGTGTTATTCAATTTCCATGTGTTTGTGAAGTTCTTGCAGCTTTTTTATGGTTTTGATCTCCAGTTAAAGTGCACTGTGGTCTGATAATATACATGGGATAACTTCAGTTCCTTTGCATTTTACTTACACATGTTCTATGAGCTAGTATGTGGTCTATTTTGGAGAATGGCCCATGTGCAGCCAAAAAGAATGTATATTTTGATTTTGTGGGTGGAACACTCTACAGACATCTGTTAAGTACATTTGTTCAAAAGCTTGCTTCAGTTCTAGTATTTCATTGTTGATTTTATTCTAGATGATCTGTGTATTTGTGACAGTGGGGTATTGCGGTTCCCCACTACAATTGTATTAGTGTTTATTTGTTTTGCTTGCAGAAGTGACTTAGTGTTTATAATTCACCCAATTTCCCAAGTGATGGCATTTATAATAAAAAAACAGTTGAACTATATACTGTCTACATTTTATCACAACACAAAATAAATGTAAAGTAATTCTTAATGTAAATTTGTTGAAGAAATATATATGCATATTAAAGGAAAAGAGAAAAGAGTCAAATGTCTATGTGAACATTTAAGAATCTGAATCACATAAAAAATGAAATTCATAAATGATGAAGCAATAACATAAAGGCCAAACTCAAATAAAGAACATATGCATACAACTTATCCAAAATTATATTTCAGATAGTTATAGACAAGTGTAAAATCAATTAAATATGACACATTAGGAAAAGGTTAGAACTATTCTAGTAGTCTTGAAATCAGAAAGGCTCTCTCCTAAAAATCTTAAAAACATAAAGGAAACATGAAAATTTTGGTTAATTTTTATGTATTTTAAATGCAGTTATGGCCAAATATAAAAAGAAAGCCATAGATAAAGAAAAATATTTTCATTGCATATACGAGTCACTATATTTATAATCAGAATACAAACCTAGGGTCAGGGATTTAGCCCAGTGTTGCCACTGCCTACCTTGCAAGCACAAGACCCTGAGTTCAATCCCCAGTACAAAAAAAAAAGACAGAATATTAAACCTATTTCCAACAAAGCAAAGAGCAAAATCAGCCATGGGAAAAAGTGGGAAACAACTGAGAGAAGAAAAATAATTACCAATAAATATACCAAAATATTTCCAACCTCACTAATAACCAAATTGATAAGTTCAAAATTACATTTTTATGTTTTACCAAAAACATAAGAAAGAACTTTTTAAATATGTTAATATCCTGTCTTGCTAAAGTGGGAAAAATAGGTGTTACTGTATTTTAAGTTAAGACTTTTAAGAAAGAACTATTTGAATGAAAAAGTTTTTCCACTTGTATCTATTTTAAAGAAATAAAAGCACTTATAAGCAAAGACAAATACACAAGGAAATATATTACAACACTGATAGCTTATCAAAGAAACATTTGTTAAGTGATCTCAATGTCCCTCACTGTGGGATTATTAAATAAATTGTGTCATTTATATAAATGTTTTGAATCTATTTTAGTAGTACAAGTTAGGGCTAAGTATATTGATATGCAAATATTTGTTGAACACAGGAAGAGAACAAGACCTTTTGTGTATAAAAATATATTTTTTATTTTTATTTTTTGTAAGAGAAAATGATACAGAAATTGAAATACATACATTGGGAGAGAGGAGAAAGAGAGAAGAAAAAGGAAAAAAAAGAGAAGAAAATGTGTTCACACAGGAGATATTTGTTAAACATCTGCTATATACCAGTCATGGTTCCATGATTAGGATAGACAGAGTCCTTGTTCTCAAGGATCTGTTCTATACACTGACAAAGAAATGCAAACAATCACATGGATAGATAAACAAACAACTATGTAAGGAAACTATTCTCAATCATTTACAAATTTTAAAGTGTTGTAAAAAATGTAGTGCAGAGAAGAGCACACAGAAAAAAAGAAGGGCTGCAACAAATAAAAGACCAGTAGATAAGGAAGACTACATTTGAGTGAAACCTGAAGGATGACAAAGGAAAAGCAAGCTTCAAACACAGAGAATGGTATCACCAAAAGATCTGGAGTAAAAGTGCAAATGTTTAATTAAAGGAAAAGTAAGACATTCATTATGACTGATGAGTATCAGTGCCCATAGATCTGTGACTTGAGTTCAGAGATGTAGACAGCCACCAGGTCACACCAGACCCTATGGGCTATCATAAACAACACAGATTGTATAAATATTAGAACTAATGGATCATAAGAGGAAATTGTACAGAGGCAATGGTTGAACAAAGAGAATATGAGTATTACAGTAGTCCAAAAGACAGATTATGGTGGTGTGGATTAGCGGAAAAGCTGGAGAGAGTCTAAAAATGTATTTAGGATGCAAAACAACAGGACAGTCTGATGTCTGAAATGGAAAAGTTGAGAAGAAATCAATGAAGACTTCAAGCCTCTGAACTTTAACAAGTAGAGTAGCTGGTGAAAGAATTTATTAAGAAACATGGAACAGGTATTGATATTGTAGGAACCAAGAATTTACTTCTTTTTTTTTCCTTATTAGGTTTATTGCTATATTTTAGGTATACAGTGCAATTACATTCAACATCACTGGTCTTTTGAGAGATACAGATGAAAACAGCACTCCACCCTAGAAAGAATGGCTGCTATCAAGAAAACAACCAATAACAAATGTTTGTGGGGTTGTGGGGAGAAAGGAACCCTTCTACATTGTTGGTGGAATTGCAGACTGGTGCAACCACTGTGGAAATCAATATGGAGATACCTCAAAGAACTAGGATTACAAGTCCCATTTGACCCAGCTATTCTTCTGCTGGGTATCTTTCCAAAGGAATTTAAAGAATCATACCACAGTGATATGTGCTCACCCATGTTTATAGCAGCACAGTTTGTAATAGCTAAAACTTGGAAGTAGTCCAACTGCCCATCAACTAGAGACTGGATAAAGATGTGGGGTTTTTTTGTTGTTGTTGTTTGTTTGATTGTTTTTGTTTTTTGTTTGTTTTGTTTGTACTGGGGATCAAACTCTTTGATTGTTTTTGTTTTTTGTTTGTTTTGTTTTGTACTGGGGATCGAACTCGGGACCTTGTGCTTGTGAGGCAGGCAGTGGAATCACTGAGTTAAATCCCCAGCCCAAAGATGTGGTTTTTTTTCTAAAATGGAGTACTACTCAGCCATAAAGAATGAGAAACTAGAGACATTTATAGCTAAGTGGATGGACATTGAGACCATACCCTTAATGAAATTAATAGGACACACATGTGTAAATACCATAGTTTCTCTGGTGTGAAAAACTAAAAGTGTAAATAAGGATCAAAATGTATAATTGATATTGTGTAATAGAAAAAATGTAAAAAGGTGTACAAGAATTTACTTCTGGTGATAATAAACTTAAGTTTTGTTAAAAACAAAGGTAACATTTGTGTATTATTTCATATGCTTTAAGCACTTATCATAGATTAGCTCACTTCAATGTCAGAGAATCTTATAACATTAGATTTATGTAGTCTGAAATTTTTCCAAGTTAATATTTATTTGAATATTTTTTTTCAAATTAGTGCTCTACACATAAAGAAAAATGAGCTTCAGACATTTATAGCTAAATGGATGGACCTTGAGACCATACTCTTAAGTGAAATAAATCAGACACACATGTTTAGATGCCACATTTTTCCTCTGGTGTGAGAATCTGAAAGTGGAAATAAGGACTAAAATGTGTAATAGATATTGGGAAGTAGGAAGAAAAATGTTCAAATGGGAAGAGGAATAAGGGAGAAATGAGGGGGAAGAGAAGGAAGGGACAAGGAAAAGGGGGAAAATACAAGGGAAAAATAGAAACAAAGCTTTTGTACATAGGGAGGGGAGGAAGCATGGGGGAAATGAGATAAAATTAAAATAAAATTTATTTTAAAAATTATCTACAAATTATGAAATGATAATAAAAGTTCTTTTAAATATATTTATTTCTTATTCTGTCACTTTGTGAACTTTTTAAAAAGAAATGTCAACAGTTGCAAATGAACATAAAATAGTGAAAGAAAGTTGAATGTTTGGGTTTATTGAGCTTAAATAGATTTTTAATATTCATCACAACTCTGATTCACAACTCTGGGAGTTCAGACTTGGTGGAAAGGTGAAAGTAGAAAAGATGGAAGTGAGATTACAGTTTGCTTTAGGGTTCTTTATCAGCCCAGGCAAGTGACTATTTGTGTTTATCATTCTCTTACACTCCACTACTAAAATGAAGACTTGGGGAAATTATGATATGTTAATATTTTAACTAAGTTTGAAGAAGTTTATAACTATAAATTTAACTGAATAAAATTCTGGACTTTCTGTGAGTTCTCAGTGTTTTTTTTTTTAAGAACTATTTTAATAATATATGTATATGTGTGCATTTAAACACTTGTAAGTATATGTGTATACATTTATGAATGTATACATATACAGTATACTTTGCTTTGCAGAACAATATTCAACCTACAATGCAAACAGGAACAGGAAAT
Organism: Fukomys damarensis; assembly: GCF_012274545.1. NCBI lineage: Eukaryota > Metazoa > Chordata > Mammalia > Rodentia > Bathyergidae > Fukomys > Fukomys damarensis. Next base: position 37,721,047 of record NW_022900938.1, on the reverse strand, counting down.
ACATGTTTGCTAATAAAACCTAAAGCAGCCTTTAACATGTAATCAATGTTTCTGTAAAAGGACTGAATATGTATTCATGATTCGAAAATCCACTCCAAGGATAAAGCAATCAAATATATCCCGTTTCAGGCCTTTGCTACTTCAGTAAAACTAGTCTTTTTCTGAATAAAAGGGAAGAAAAAAAATCAAAACGTGCTTTCACTCCCATAGCCCTCTTTCCTGTGAAGATTACCCTGCTTGCAACTGTCTTCTTTCTCAGTCCATTGACAAATGGTTTGAAAAAGTACTGTTTTAATCTGTGAAATCACTGTACAAAGGACAAATAATGCTTTTCCATATAACATCTCTTGAAATTTCGAATCAAACTTTCATACCTGGAACAGCTTGTGTCTGACAGAGAGCCCTACCGTGAAATGCCAATGTTTATTCATTCAGAGCCTTTCTACCCTTAAGAAGAGACTCTGGTTTGTCTCCATGCAGTGAAGATTATGCTGGTACATTTTAGACAGCATTTGACAAAGTTTCACATCAAAGATCAAGGTCTTGGTGGAAAGATTGAGGTCTGAAAAAGGAGGAAAACAGAATGGACATAAATGTGTATAAAATGGATTCAATGTTGGCTAAAGGGCAGATGAGGGTATGGTCATAAATAAAAAACTTTTCATGGTGACAAAAGATAACAGGAGAAATATTATTGGAATAGCGTGAGGATCCCACTTGCTTATTAATTGTTTGGGTAAACTTGGCGATGGAATGGAGAAGTAAATAGCTGATTCTCTAAATATAGTTTGAGAAATAGAGACTACCTATCTTGTGACAGAAAAACAACACTTTTATATACCTTTTATAAATTGATCCAGGCTCAGAGGCTTCAGTTTAAAATGTCAATCTATATTTCCTATGTATACCACCTCCACTCATATAAAGAGGGGCAAGTAACCAAACTGAAAAAGGAAGGGTCATAGCCAGGGATTTAATTCTGGTTCTGCTACCTGCCTAGCAAGTGTAAATTCCCAAGTTTGATCTCCAGTACCACAAATAAATAAATAAATAAATAAATAAATAAATAAATAAATGAAAGGGACAGAGTTGAAAGGGAAAATACCATAAAATGGAAATGGAGAGAAGGATTTCCTTTACAAAATAACAAAGACATTAGAAACTCAACACTTAGATCTCATTGCTGTTTTCCTCTTTCCTGTGACTTATCATCAACATCAGATAATAGATAAATAAATGATTTGTCCTTAATTTTGGATTTTACATAGCAAATCATAAATATATAACAGAATTATATCCCATGCAATATTATATGAAGTTATGCAAATTCTTTGTAACAGAGAATTCTATTTTAGTGAATTTCTTGTTTTGTTTTCCTGCTATTGCAGTAATGGTGGTGTTGGTGGTGTTTTTCGAAGTCTTACAAACTTAAATTGATGCAAACTGCCATCCAGCAGTTGTATACATTTGTACACCTTCTGTGAAAAACTGGGACACATTTTTGTGGAAGAAAAACCTGAGCCACAATGAAAGTGAAATCAAACAAAACCAATTACAGCTATTGCAATAGATTTGGGTGTTGTTTACTGATTTTTATACTCTTACTATCAGAATTGACTCCATTCCCCCAACTCCCAAATTTTCCAAAGTGATGCCAACTGTTTCAAGCATGACTGAAGCTCTTTTCATTGCTTTCTTCTTGGCATACTAATGCCACCTGTCCTCATTTATTAGGCACATTTTAGTGAATGACCTCTGAAACTGCACATCAGAAGCCCGATCTTTACATGAGGGTTATTAGCCTGTTTCTAGATATTGACCATAAACCAGGTAGAAAAAGGTATATACTTATTTCAAGTATAGTTTCTGGGAATTGCACTACCATGTTCTTGACATTATAAAAATGGAATACACAACTGCAGCTGCATATGTCTAAAATATTTCTTTGGAGAGGACATGTTAGCATGATACAAGGCAAGATCAAATTTAAAGTTTCTATATGCAAAATATGGTCATGACTGCAGTTCTGTGTGTCCTCCCTTCGTGGGATGAAAAATGTGAGCAATCTAAAAAAAATTCTAAAAAGGTAATAGATGCATTCTTTGAAAATAAACAAACACTTTTTAGACCTGACCAGTTGCTTAAACACACTATCGATCATGATAATGAAGATCCGAGTCTTGCTAACACACAAAGCATAATCGTTCTTCTTATGAATGGGCTACAGAGGGCCCTTCCCCCTTCCCTCTGTGTGGTCTTCAAACATCACACACTTATACTTTTATATATATAGACTAGCTAAGAGAATAATTTTACATTTGATTTTCCTATTTTCATCAAAAGCAATTATCTTTAAAAATTATTTAAATTGTTCTGCTTTTTGTATCAGTGATTAATGTATTGTGTCTAGTTCTTCTTGCCTGTTAATTGTTTTATACAAGTGGCTGCTAATATAAGCAATAAGGTTTTATTAATGCCCCAATCAAATATATTGAAGCATATATGTGTTAAATACACGAGTGCTAAATAGGTGATCCTTCTTAAAAGAGCATTAGTTTTGAACATTGATCTATATGTATTAATTAATGTCTTTCAAAGCTTTTCAGCAAGGTGATTAAAATTGTTTATATTTTTTCATGTAAAACGATACATCTACTATTAACATACAGATTTATCCACAAAGTGTAATTGAAAGAAATTACCCTTGAAGACACAAACTTGAATATAGACAGAAAAATAATTTAATACATACTTATCTAGAAATATGTCCTCTTTTAATAAGTACCTCAAAATAAATTTTTGCTCTACTAAGTTATTCAAAAACACCTATTATTGGGCCAGGGATTTAGCTCAGTGGTTCCACCACCTGCCTCGTAAGTACAAGGATCCAAGTTTGATTCCTGGTACAAAAAAAAAAAAAAAAAAAAAAAAAAAAAAAAAAC
>NW_022900938.1:37616337-37718040 GCF_012274545.1 Fukomys damarensis | reverse complement strand
AAAAAAAAAAAAAAAGAAAAAAAGAAAAAAACACCTATTATCAAATAAAACACAATCTATTGAAGCCTTAAAAAAAAGAAAATGCATGCAGATTATGGTATTATTTTTCTAACAAAAGTGTACTTTCTGATATCAAGAAACATTCCAAAATTAAACTTGGTTCAAGCATCAGTTATTAGTTATTCAAAGATACTACCCTTTTTTTCTCTCCCCAAAAGAAACAGAAGAGACAGAATAAAATGTTGAAGCCCACATAAATGTAATCATATTAAACAGTATTTTGACTTAACTGGGTACAGCAGCATGACTAGATTAAGAAATGCCTAGTGGATTGCTGAAGCTCACTCACTCCTAGGTATGTCGGCGGGGTATTTCCAGAGGTGATTGGCAGGTAGGCTCACAAACTTGGAAGAAAAGACCCATCGCAACCTGTGGAGTACCAGCCAATAGACTTGTAGCTTGGTAGAATGAAAAGGAAAGAGGAAGGGAGTTGTCATGCTTGATGATCTCCATTCTTCTTGAACTGCACATCTTTCACTGTAGTCACCTGTGGACATCAGACTCCGGTTTCTTCCAACAGACATGCCAGTGCCTCCCCAGAAACAGTCTAGGGCTTTGTTTCACTGGTGCTGCATCCTTGGTCTCTCTTGTTCAGTGGCTTCCAATTTCTTGGGCTAAGTGGCCTCTGCGATGTGTCGGTGGTCACTGTTGACTCCCAGATTGGATGCTGCAAGCTTATTTAATAAGTCTCCATGTTCATGCAACTTTGTAGGTGTTAGCCTCGTATAATATTTTTGCCTACTTAACTTTTAAACTGAGTTGCTGTCCATGAATTAAATCTGTCATCAGACAATCTCTGAAAATTGAAATTGTTATTTAACTAACTTTGACTTATTTTTGTTAATGTGAAATTTTCAATTTCAAAAAGAGTATATATAAAAACAGATGGCAGCCTGTCCCAAATAATTTGTAAAACCCAGAAAATAAACATAGTTAATAGTCATAAAAAGCAATGAATTAGCAAAAATCAATATGAAAAGGAACTGAGTCAGGCAAGGTTTCACATTCCTGTATCCCAGCACTCTGGGAGACTGCAGCTGGAAGATCACAAGTTCAAATCCAGCATGAGCATTTTAGAGATTGAGGAAGACCCTGTCTCAAAAGAAAAATTAAAAACGGCTGGGGAATGTAGCTTACTGGGAAGGCTGCAAGTTCAATCCTCATACTGCAATAAAAAGGGGGCAGGGACATCTGTGGTGATTTTAAAATACTTACTTTAAATATCTTGTTTAAAAGTATTGTAGAGATAAGAATGTAGCTCGGTTGTAGAGCATCTGCTTATCATGTGGAAGGCCCTGTATTCAATTTCAAGCATTACAAATAAAATAAATCATCTTTACTCTTGAGAGATTAGTTCTATGTATTCTTCCTAAAATAATAGTAAAATATTAATCACATGGTAACATTACCGAGAGATAGAAAGCATTTAATTTTGTTGAGGGAATGAAGAAATTTTGTCTATGAGTTGTGCAAACACAAGTTTTGAAAAGCCAACTTGTTAATATTCAGCAATATTTTAAAAAACACAATGAGAATGTGGTTATATAAATTAAAGTATAATATTATTATGGAACATGAGGTAACCAACAAAGAGCTATCTGACTAAGAATTGATATAGAAGTATGTTTATCATATAATGTCAAAATAAGTGAATGAATTTTATATGATAGTCTCCAATTAAATTTGTTTTAGACAAAAATATGTTTTATATATATATATATATATATATATATATATACACACACACACACACACACACACACACACACACACACACACATACATAGTATGGTATCAAGAGTCCTATACCTCTAAAACTTAACAGTTGTTAATTCTGAGGAATGCGATATAGGAAAGAGTAAGAAAACTGATCATAGAAATATTTCACTTTCAAGATTTTATTAATACTAATAATATTTATATTTATTTTGTGACAGACATACAGAAAGGATAGAGACAATGTTAAATAGTTATGTACCAGGTTGACAAATACAGGATTTTCAGTACATGTATCACTTCTTTGGGTGCTTCCCAATCATGGGAGTCTTTTCCTCTCAGATACAGTACAATTTGATAATACTACAATACTACAGTACAAGTGATAATACTATCACTTCAGGTATAGGAAAGGTAACTTCTTATTATATTCATTTCTGTGTTGTTTGAATTTTCTAAAATGTGTATTTAGTATTTTTTTCACCTCCACATTTTAAAAAGGGAAATTTAGTTATAAAACAAAAACATTTAAGTGTTTATTCACTTTGAGTGTCTTCCCTTCTACAAAAAAAAGGAATAGTACAAAGATTTTCACTAGAGTTTTGTTTTGTTTTAAATAAAGAAATAAACTGTGTGACAACAACTCCATAGAATTATAAGCAACATTTTTAAAAGTGGGCTTAAAATCAATATATACAGATATGGCACAATTGAGAGAGAAGACACACAAGGAGAGGAAGATGAAAAAGAAGAAAAAAAAAGAAATATGAGAAAATCAGAGAGGGAAAACCAAGAGTAACAATAGTTAAAAATTTATAAAATAAATGCCTAACAAAATTGCCATAACATAGAATAAAATGTAAATATTAATTGTGGTCACACACATTAATATTTACTTGCATGGAAACCTACTGAGACTAAATTACTACTGTATGACTCATTTTATTTAAAAATAGATGAAAGGTAAATAAACAGAAAATTTATTAAAAGAAACATCTGGTAGAATTATGAATATTTTATTTTCATCTTTGTAAATGCATTTTATAACATTTTTTCAAATAATGTGCATATTTGCAGTAGAGGTTGATGTTACAAATAATGTATAAGAAATTCAGAAAATACCAGGTTATTTGGATGTAAATTTGCAATATTTTAAGCTTTCTGTGAGTCTCCCAGAGTGTATAAAAATTTCATGAATTCAAATTATTTCTAAAAATGTAATATTCATTCCCTTTAATTTTTTGATGCACTTAATAAAAAGTAAATAAATAAAATCTAATTTTTATTATATGAAACCTATGTCTTATAACTTTTAAAGTGAAATGTGTTACATATAAAGTTTCAGTTAAGTATTTTTTTCCAAAATTAAGATTCCAATTCTGTACTCAAAATATTTATACAGTTATCATGATTATTAATAAAATGCAAAATTTTTGTCTATTTGTGTTTACTTTTTTTACAATTTCTATTCATCTAACTTGAGTTTTGCAAGTTTTCAGAAAGTCTAACTTAATGAATAGTTTCCAGGAAAGTACCTTTAGAATAATTTTCAAAATTTTCAGAACAACATCTAAGTACATGGACAATCTGGACTCTCCTAAATTTCAAGCCTCATTTCTTGCCCCTTTTCCTGTCACATATCGCACTAACTTTATCCAGTATTCTGTTTTGTCCTCCAAAGGTTCATTTACCAGAGTGCTGGACTGAGTGTGGCAGGATTGAGCTTTAAGAGGTAGGACCTATGGAAGACAACAAGGTCATTGTTGGCTGGAGCTCCATCCCCATGAATAGGTTAATGGGATCTTGAAAATCTGTTCTACCATGATTAGATTTGTTCTTATGAGAAAAAGTTTATTTAAGCAATGCCATCTCAACCCTTTACCCCTTCTACATGTGACCTGCTCCGTTTCTGCTTTGCTTCTATGTTGTGACAGCCAGGGGACCTTCATCAATAAACCAGTACCTGCTTTTTTAGACTGTTAGAATCATGTGCCAAATAAAATCTCTACTTTATAAAGTTCCTATCTTCAGGCATTTTGTTAAAGTGCCATAAGACTGACAAGATACCTGAGCATAAAATACATTTTTCTTTCTCTTTTCTGTCATTTTTGTTTCTTTGTTTTCTCTACCTGGGAAGCTTTCCCTCATATTAATGAACTTGATTTACAGAATCTCAACTAAAAGGGAACAACAAAACACAAGAGGAATTTTGTTATTTGTCTTGTTCTATTTTGTCTTAATACAAATGTCCAAGTCCCATCCAATGGACCTACTTAATCTGAGTACCTAAAGTATAGACAAGATTAAATTATAATTTAGAAAATGCATACAAATGTTTATAATAAGGTCAAAACCATTAACATAATGAAATAAATTTCTCCTTGATAAATGTACCTTTCCTACACATATACCTGGGAGCCATACTTAACTATTTCCTTGTATTGTCACAATCTTATTGTACATATCTTATCAATTACTAGAGTCTATTGATATAAATATATCTGGGAATATAATTCTTTTTATTATTATCCTGGAAAATTCTCCCCCTTTCCAAGATTATTGCCTTCATATTAGGACCCAAGTCAATATACTTAGACTGTTGCAACAACGAATTATTTTTAGTCCTAACCTCTTTCAATCTAAACTGCACAAATAAATCAGAATGATTTATTTAAATATCTATATTTTTTTCTGCTTAAAACATGTTAGTTTTCATGAAAAATGTCCACTGAGTAAAGACCAATTTCTTTCTGTCTTTGTGTGTGTGTGTGTGTGTGTGTGTGTGTGTGTGTGTGTGTGTGTACTGGGGATCAAACTCAGGACCTTGCCCTTGTGAGACAGGGGTCAGCACCATTAAATCCCTGACCAAGACCAATTTCTTAAGAACTTCTGAATGACATGCACATCTGACTCCACCTAACTCAGATTCTCAGTTTATTTACCTACTTCATTATTCTAGCCTCAATTAAGTAACTTGTTCAAAATCCCTCCTTAACACATCCCACACACATACACACATGTCCCTAAGTTAGGTCTTCTTGTTTTCTTTTATCAGAATCTTTATTCATCCTTCATAGCCATCAGCACAAAGAGCAGGGGATATGCTTTTCTTCCTAGTACATGGTGAGAATTTAGTATTTAATGAATATGCACAAATGAAAAAATGAAAAAAAAATTGACTACAGGAAAGTTTTCAGTTCCAGATGTTTTACTTTGTTTAAATACAATTTAAAAAAATTAGAGAATGCCAAGCTAAATATTTTGTTGGTTTTGTCTCTAAAAAAAGAAAGCTTCTTGTTTTCTCTCTACAGATGCCTAGAAGCCTTAGATGAAAATGTTAATTATTGTAAAACATATATTTTTACATAGGGGGGAAAAAACCACAGTCATATATATGTGCATAGTGCATTAGTCATGAAGTGGGCTGGAAACAGATGGGACAGTGCTGAAGAATTCAGTGAGGCATCTGTACCTCAGTGCTGGTGGGGAAGGGCAACTGCCATGCTTTCCTGCGGTGCTCCTCACAGCAAGCAGCCCTCAGGCCCAAATCCAATTTCCTGCAGGCCTGCCTTGGGTAGCATCCCACCTGAGGCTAACGGCAAAGAGTTTTGATGCAGCTCAGGTTGATCTCCAGGACATAGCAGAGTAAAGAAGAATTGAGAGTGGGTCTCCAGAAAAAAAAAAAAAAAATGCAGCTCAGGGCAGAAATGCGCATGACTATGTGCATAGCCCAACATTTTGCTTTGTCTGTCCACAAAAGTCTTTTATCAAAACTATTAACTATAACTAGAATTTACTTGGTCTATAAACCCCAAGTCAATAATATTTATTAATATTGAATTGATTTTCATAGTTTGATGCTGCAGTTTACTTTTCACTAACTGAAAATGTAATAGTTTTGTAATAGCTGTAACAGTGAATAATGACCAATAAGTATAGGTTGGAGTAGCTAGATTTACACTTTAAAATTTTATTTGTCTTTCTTTAACGTAAAAATTTATACCACAAAATACTTCACTCAAAATAGCAACGAGGGCCAGGGATTTAGCTCAGAGTTTCTGTTGCCTTTCTCAAAAATGCAAGGTCCCGAGTTCAATCCTGGTACCCAAAAGAAAAGCAAGCAGCAAAAAGGTTCACCACAGTAATCCTAGTAATAGAGGTATAGAGGCCACGTGGAAAAAGATCTAGGTGAATAAACAATTTACATGGTTCTCAGTAAGAAGACAACCTTAGGCAGGCATGATGGTACAGAGTTATAATCCCAACATGTGGAAGGCTGAGACAGGAGGATCACTGTGAGTTCAAGGCCAGCTGGGACTACATAGCAAAAATTTGTCTCAAAGAAACAAGGAAAGAAACAAAATAGAAGAGAACCTTATCTAGATAATCATCTAGAATGGATTCATAATTTTAAAAAGTTTTTGAAAGCTTTTTTTTTCTTTTACCTTCCAAAATTATTCTAAATTTTTTCCAGAAGATTAAACAGGTTAATACATCTAACAGTGTTGTCTCTCTTCTGATAAAGATTGGGGATCATTAGAAAATATTAGGGTTTTTTTGTGACTCATACTTAGGAAATAAGGATAGTCATGGCTAGTAACATCAACATTCTCTTTCCAGAGAGCATAGACGTTCAGGCTTCATGTGTTACTGTAGTACTGCAGTTTCATACAACCTCGAAAGTCAGCAAGCTACGAGAATTCAAGCAGCTGCTTGACACAGTTTTTCTACCAGTCTCCTTCCCTAAGAGTATTTTCTTTTCTCTTCCACCCTCTTAAGAACTGGCAGAAAAAAAACAAACCAAAACAAAACGACAGCACTTAGTTTTGGTGTCCTTGTATGTCTAAAGATTTCCATGCTAGAGAAATGTATTCTATTCAAATTTCAGCCTTCTTTTCTTTTGACATCAAAAGCTATATGTGTTTTCTAAAGCAAAAATGAAAGATGATAGGGCCAGCTCTTTGCTTTTCTCCCTCTAGACAAAGGGTTCACTCTTGAGGGCACACATATGTTTTTCTTCCTTCCAAGGATGCCATTTAAAATAAATAAGAAGTGAATGTTTTCTGAGAAGACTAAGATATGGCCTCAGAGGACTTTAATGCTTACAGGTTGTTTACCTTCTAAGGGGAAATATATTTATTATTTTCTGAGTCTGTAGTCAACTTATGGTCTGAGCATAAGAGAGAGACAGACAGACACAAGGTTCGAGAGAGAGACAGAGATAGAATGGTTCAGGGCAAACAAGAGGAAGGAAAATGTCTTGGTCATCAGTTTTCAATAGATACTATTTCTTTTCTATCCTACAGAAATCACAAATAAGTTAAAATTGACCATATAATGTGTTTATTCAGATAGAATGACACAAAGTCAATCTACCTATCTATGATTAAATGGAGTTAAAAGGAAAACTTAACTTTGAATGGTTTTCTCCATCAGTCTTTATTACCTTTTGTCATCTCTAAACCTTAGACTATTTTAATTAAACTTTCTTGGAAATTCATTGTCTCAGATTCTCTGACATAAGTAAAATTACCTTTGAAAAAAATGTTTAAAATTCTGCCTTCTAGAATCATTTCCTAAAGTTCTTCCCATAAGACTTTCCGCTTCCTGCTCACTTTTATTCAGGAAACACAAACATTTCTATGGCCTCAGTTATTGTGCTCATTGGAATAGGCTCTCAGATTTCTCTTAATTATCCCTGCTTCCTAGTTGCAAAGACAAATTCAAATTTGTACAGTTTTTACATCTAGGCCACGTTTTCAGTTTCTTGAGCATCAGATTCACATTTTTCTCCATTTTGCTCTCAATTTTATGATTGCTCTTGCTTTGCACACCCTCCCTCCTATTCTGCTGGCCACCACCTTTGCTCAGACATTTACTGTTCCCTAACTACTCCCAGGACCACTGCTCATGTGTCTTTCTCCACTAATATTTATCCACTGCATACTCTGGGGGCAAATCAGTCTGCCTAAAGTGTTACTGAGATGCTGTCTGACTATAGAAGCCCTAATCTCCACTCTAAGGTGTATTTGAAATGCCATTCTGTCCATGGCATTTTCCTGATATACATACCAGAGTATACTCTTCTCTTTCTGTAACATTTTGTTTGTGTGTGCTTTATGTCAGTCGCCTTGCCTTACGGCTATTTATATGACAACATGCATTTAAAAAGGGAAACTCAGAACTTAAAAAAAAAAGAACACAGGTTTTTCAAGATTGTGTTTTGCACCCTTTGTTTACATTAACTTCCATGAATTTGCTGCCTGTATTTTTCAACATTCTTTGAATTCCAATTCATTCTTTTGAGTGTTAGGCACCAGGACTGATTTTCTTTAATCAAAAACTATGTCATCTGGCTGGGAATGCAGCTCAGTGGTAGAACACTTGCTCAGCAAGTGGGAGGCCCTGGGTTCTATTTTCACCACCCCCAAAACAAAAACCAAATTATACCTTTGGTATGATTTCCCCTTCTAAAAAATGATAATTTGGTGCAAAACCATTTTATGTAGAAAGAGTAAGAAAAGACATAGAATGTAATTTGTATGCACCATTACAATTTTGTGGACTTTGAATTGAATTTGTGAACAAAAACAACTCACTTTCACTTTACCTGGAACCTGTCAAAATGAAATCTTAGCAGCCTATGATTCCTAAAGGCCACACAAAAGCCCAGTTCTCATGATGAATACTACTTTCACTCTTCCTGTTTTTGCCTCCTTTCACTGATGACTTTTTAAATGGTTGCAAAAGTCACAAATTGCCTAACTCTCAAAAATATGTGCTGCTAAAATCAAGGATATAGGTAGCTCTCTTTTCGTTGATTAGGAATATCAATATTCTGTTTTATTGAGTATAATTGACAAATCATATATATTAAGGTATACATCATCATATTTTGAGATACATATACTTTGTGAAATGACTACTATAATCAAGCTAATTAATGTTCCCATACCTCACATATGATACCTGTAGTATTTCTCAATTTCCTCTGCTTAGAAACATTTCATAAAAGCATAGGTTAAAATTTTCTGTAGGAATATCAAAATTTTTAGCACTATTTCTCATTTTGCCTTATAGATTAGCAATCCAAAATACTTTTATTAATTTTAGCATTCGCATAATACAGAGTTTTTCTAATAGGGCTGGCAGTCTGAATGATAGTTTAAACTTTAAAAGAGTTTCAATCACAACTTGGTACATTTAGAGTCTGTGAGACCAGGGTGGCGGTGTTAAACCTTATATTTAACCTTATTCTTTATTATTCTGTTTTCTCTGTGAATTAAGAAGTATGATTATCTACATAAAATTCAAATGAAATACATGAAGTGAGAAATACTTAGATCTCATTGGGAGATGGGTGAGGTATAAATAAAAGTTAAAGTTTACTTATATCTAAATTATTATGTGTACTATATCAAAAACAAAACCAACATTAAACTCCACAACTGCACATATAATCATGGAGACTTTCCTCTCATTTAAGTGTAAAGCCTCTGCTTCTTAAATGATCGAAGACAAACATTTCACTGCAAAAAGGAGATAAAAATTAGAGGTTTAGATGTATTAAGCTTCGGGGAAACATAAAAATCTAGAATGTACTAAAGCAGTGTCTCTCAAATTCCTTTTTAGAGTGTATGAATTTTCATAAATAAACTCCTTAGATTTGTGAAAACCCCAAATAGCCAGTGTCAAGAATTTGAGTATTTAATTCACTTCATACACTAATATTCTCAAAAATATTTATAGAATAAGACTTTTGGTGAAAGATCCAAAAGGTACTATCATACTTATGTCCTGGAACCTTTTCTTAAAACAATAAAGTTGAATCAAACTTCACTCCATGTAGAATTCTTCCTTATAGATAAGAAATACTTCTTTTCCTTTCCTTTCTCCTCTAAAACCCACTGTGAAAGCTACTTTGCTTTGTTAACTTTCATATCATGTATTCTCACTACAGCCTTCAACACCTGAAAAATTAGTGGAAGAATTTGACTGATTATAGAGGCCGTTTTCCTTGTTCCACGGCTTGTTCTAAAAGGGATACTCAGCAGAACTAGCATTTTTTTCTTTCATTTTGTGCTGTCTGCATGAGTAATTACCTCCCTGATTTCTGAGATGCAATTGAGTAGCTTCCACATTAGAAAAATCCAAAGATTGATAGAGCCATCGCTCCTAAAGGATTAGTCTGCTGCTGTAATTCCATGGAGTAGGTCATTCAAATAGCAACATGCTACAAAGTTTAATTTCTCTCATTTTTATAAACCAGATATTGCTAACAATTCTAGGGAAACCAAAAAAGTCTCATGAGCCTTTTCCACAGGTGATGATCTTTAAAGTCCCTGAGAAGGGTTACACTTTATCTTCATGAAATGGGTCACCCCAGGGGGGCCTTCAAGGTAATTAAGTGCAGATTACATATTCTTGAAAAATAAAGCTTATATCTATTAATTTACCAATCAATTAAAATTTTCTATATATCTGTACTGATAACTTCATAGGAAGCTGAAGTCAACTATGTGAGCCCTTTAGAATTTCACTTATGAAGCTTTGTAACCAGATTTGAAAGTTAAGAATTGCTTGTTTTTAAAACATATTGTCTATCTGATGAGGTAACCTATCTTAGTCTTGTTAGGCTGCTGTAACAAAATGTTAGAAAACTAAAATTTATTTCCTTCCAGTTCTGGAGAAGAGGGCTCCAAAATGAGGTCGCTAACTTATCAAGGTCTAGTGAGAGAACTCAAGTAGTGGAGAGAGAGAACCCTGCGGTCTCCTCCTCTTGTATAATGACACCAGGTCTATCTGACCAGGGATCTATCTTATGACCTCCTTAACTTTATTTATCACTTAAAGGGTTCACTTACAGTACACTTATATGAGGCTTACAGCTTCATCCTCTGAATGTTAGAGGCACATGATTCAATCCATAACACAGCTCAAACACAAATAAAGATTCAATGAGTTTCCACACATTTTGATCCTGAAAAATTGCTCCATTCCATGTTCCTGTTATGTGTGGAATCTGAGCATGGACTGGAGTTCTGCCTTTCTTTTCTTTCAGTCCTTTCTTTCTCTTTTACTAGTAAGCCTGGTGGGCCCTTGTAGCAGGCAGGTATCTGGTATGTATTCTACAGAGACTGCAAAAACCCATTACAAATAAAATCATTTGTAGCTAGCCAAAGAAAATTAAATCGAGTTTTATTTATTCCCTAGTACTTCTCAAGTTAGTTTATTTATTATATTTACACACCTATTTAATTTGTTGCAGATCTACAGGGAGAGGTATGTAAGAATTCACTGTTAAGATGTTTTTACATAACATTCATTTTCCAAATGTCTGAATAATGACAAAAGACCTCCTAACAGAATATTAAGCCAGGAAATTTATCTAAACATTCAAATATAATAGTAAGTGGTATAAGCTATAGTTGCTGTCTGATTAATTTTGGCTCAATAGAATGTTTTTGGAATGCTTCTTTTTTACTCCCTTTTTTGCTTTTTATATAAAGTTAATTACAAAGCAGAGAGGATGCAGCAAGAAATGGTGGCCTTTTAAGCTAAATTCTTGGTGAAAGCAGCGAGTCTAATTTTCAAGTAATCTTACAAAGATGTGGCTTTTTTCTCCTAGCAATATTGAAAGCAGACTTATACTTTCTAGAAAGAATGACAGTGTTTTTTCTTCTTTTTTATTTAAATACTTATTTTCACTCTATTAGTGTAGCTGGGAGCATTTGTTTAAAAAGAAGTTGTCTGTTATACTATTCATTCTTGGCTTTTAAAATTAGTTCTGCTCCATAGTCAGCTTAACTGAGAAGCAAGATCTTTGTAAATTAGCCACACATTTAATTAATTGAAATTCAACCTCCCAAGACAAACCACAGATGCTGTACATATTTAGCAGCATCTTCTAACCAGCTGTACTAATCTGGGCAGTAACACTACCCTGTAGCTAAACATCTGGACAGAGCTAGAAAACAGAATAATAAATAGTTTTAGAATTCTGTCGGACAGATGCCTACAAGTGACATCACAAAACGTAAACATGGAAGTAGAAAAAAAAATCTGCCTAAAACATCATCACAATTTGAAAGGCAGATCATATAAATTTGCAATACTGCTCTCAACAAATTTTACTTAAAGCAACATTTTCCTTTTTATAACTAGCCGTCAGATTGCACAGTACAAAATCCTAGAGTTCAAATATAGATGAGGTAGTGCAGTTATAAAATTGCACCACATTCTGAATAGGTGTCAGTGCTTGCTCTCCCACCATTTAGTACTTATGTCGGGAATAAATTTGAATTCCCTAGAGAGTATTATATTTTTTAAAAAATGCCCCTATACCCTAAACCTGTCCACTTCATTAAGCCAGCATTTGAACTCACCATAAGACTTGTGAGAACTAGTTGCTTGGTTTTCAGGGTTATCCCAGAGGGGCATATTTTTCTATCTGTACAAAATTTAATACAGTAGTTGACAGTATTTGTTTTCACTTTAACACAGGTAGAAGCTGAAAGGACTTATATGCTATTTGCTTTGAGTGCCGTGATTTCAGCACAAACAAACAACTTTAACATCCACATACCAAGGGGATATTTCAGAATATTTTCAAAGAAAATATAAAACGTCTCTCATGCCCAGTGACAAATTTCCTTTGTAAGATATAGACTCATATGTATGATATGATTCAGGTTATATGATAGACATATTTCTCTTAGAAAGGAATTCATTGGAGATATCTTCCCAATTTTAGGTTAAAAATTGAGAACAATTGAGATATCATACTAAAATAATTTCATCCCAAAATAAACATAACCAGTGCATATAGGACAGGATATTTAAAAATTATTGTTTGATTCTGCAGGAAGACCAAACATTCATAAAGCAGTTTTCAACCTATGGGAGATCACAACTCATTAATCAAACTCTAGGAAAGCTGCGACAAAATGTTAGAATACTTTATGCTTTTAGATTTGTCATCTGGTGCTTAAGCATAAGCATAAATTGAAAGATCGTAGCCGGGCATGGTGGTGCACACCTATAATCCCCGCACTTGGGAGGCTAAGGCAGGAGGATCACTGTGAGTTTGTGACCAGCCTGGGCTACATAGTGAGTTCCAGGTCAGTCTCAACTACATAGTAAGACCCTGTCTTAAACAAAACAAAACAAAACAAGAAAAGAAAGATCATTTTTAAACTTTTCAATATTACTTCAAATATATAGCGACTAAGCATTTAAGGCTTTATCACAGATGCAAACTTAGATGTGAATATCCATAGGAGATAGTATAATATTCTTATGCTATTAAGCCAGGATTTTTTTTTCTATGCAGTAAGTACCTGACCTACAAACAAGATCCATTCAGGGAGAATTTTTGTAAGTTAGATTTGTTCCTAAATCCACCATAGTAAATTTCATACACCTTTGACACAAATAACACAGCATATATTGCTCGGCGCTTCCTAGCAGTCCCTCCACATCACAGTGCTTTTCCTTTTGCTTCTGGACAACCTGGCTCTGACTGAGCTCTGTAGCGCTGTACCCCATCACACTGTACAGTGGGGGCCCAGCAGCACAGCTGTGACAGTGTGCAGCAGACACGTCAGCTGCTTCCCCAACTTGTTTGCAACTACCAAAGTGTGTATTGTGAGGTCAGTTTGCATCTGTGGAAGTAGCAACTTGAATGTTCATAAGTTGGGGACTTAATACCTTTCAAAAATATTGTGTTTCCTTTATATTTAGATTAAAAAGTCTGTTTCCTATACATAAAAATTTTTATTGGCATTTCCATTGTAAAAGAGTAGAAGTGTGTGTCTAGAATTCACATCACTCTGGCTGAAATCCATGTACCAGAAATGTACCATTTGACAATGAGGGAAGGGGAAAAATAACCACCTTAACACAGGTTGTTTACTGAGCATGATTTTCACATCAATAAAAAAGTAAGTAAGTTTCTTCGAATCTGATGAGAAAGGCATCAAGTGAGGAAAAAGAATTTTTTTTTTAATCCCTGGACCAAGAATTTTCTTATTCTAATTATTTATTATTTCTTATTTTATTGTTTCTTGATTGAAAGACTGTCCAAGCTCTGGGGAGTATAAAAATCCTGGAGAAACTACTAGCAGAAAATAGGGTTTATAAGCAGACAAGAGCCAGAATATAAAAATTACATTCAGGTCCCAATTATACAAAAATACTGAAATGAGCAAGCTGAATATAAAGTATGAATAAGGAAATCAATGTTTATTTCACTTGCAAACACATTAGATATAACTATATACCTAGAAAGATAGGCAGGTTCATACCTACTGTAATGTAACTATATCTACAGATCTATGCATATACTGTTCTTGGGAATTAAAGTCTAAATTTTGTTTGGCATGAACAAAGAATATTTCTCCTAGAAAACAAGAAACAAATCTTACTTATACAGCCATAAAACTTTATAGTTATTTTATTTTTACTTCAAAATAATTCTTTGTAAATATATATGATATGCTTCCCAAATATAAAATGTCGAGACAACAACTTTTAAGGAAAATTGTGAATTTACTCTCCATAACATTTTTGACTTTCTGTGGCCTGCCTTGCAAGCGCAAGGACCCGAGTTCAATCCCCGGCATAAAAAAAAAAAAAAAAATTTTTACTTAAATTGTCATCTGTATAATTACTGGCATAGATAACTATAAATATAGAGACAACTCCAAAAACATACTTATATTTTTAAAAAATCATTAACTAGAAAAGGTTAATCCCAAATTATAGAATAAGAGGTGTATATAGTAAGGTCAAAACATATATCTCTATCTTTCTATATATAGATATAGATCAATACTTATATACATATATAAATACACACTTATATGTGTTGCTTGTATATATTTATGACACACATGCATACCTTAATAATGTACACTTTAAATAATATATTTTACATATAAAACATAAATATAAATATGGAAATGTAAAGGGATGCATTACATAAATTATAGATACAATTTTAATTAAACTGTGAAGGCAGTGATCATCAAATCTGTAAAGAAAGCAAGAGCTTTATTCCCCCGCAGTTATCTCTGTGATTTCCATGCCATTTCCTTGAGCATGAAAATTCTGTTTCCCTCTGAAGCCACTGAACCTAGCTGTTCTCTGTCTTCGGAATGTTCTTCCACCATCTTTACATTTATACATCTTTCTTCTTTACCTCCTTCAAATTTTGTTCAGTTTTTAAGTTGCCAGTAAGATTGTCCCTCATTTCATTCAAAACTACTGCTCTACACTCATATTTCTTACTTGTTCTAAATTTATTTTGTCTTGGACACTGTGGTTGTGGAGTGTTTTCTACCTAACCATTTAAGCTCTCTAATATACAATCATGTGACTTATTTATTATGCTTATTGACTATTTCACCTTTTCAAAAGAAAGCTAACAATGTATTGTCAGAATCCATATCTTTAGCACTCTTGGTCAAGAGAACACCATTTCTCTGTTCACACTAAATTGCCATCTTTCCTTCTTACTGTGAGACCTCAGAGTGAAAAAGCTATGGTTTACTGAAAGAGAACACCTTCCAAAGAAATTCTAACTTCTAAAATATTCTCACCTGTGCAAAGCATATATTCCATAATGTTTATAATATGGTATAATACTGTCAAGCAACCTTCTGTGCTTACATCCAGTTCCGCTTTCCTGATGCCCCATGTCATATCTGCTTTTCTATAACTCACATACACACAAGGAATTCCCTCATGAAAAGAGGACACTTTTGTGGTCTAAGCCTATGAGTGAATTGAGACACAGAGATGGAATATCCTACACCACGTAATGTAAATTTGCCAAATTCCTTTCATAAAAACCAATACCTCAGATTCCTGCAGCACTTTTTTTCACTGGATCTTCTCAAACTGAAATTTGTGGAAAATCATCGGTCCTCATTGCTCCTATGAGGATATAAAAGTGTAAATGAATTGTTTCCCAAGGTCAAATTCCTAGTGAGTAGCCAGGAATGATGGCACATGCCTGTAATCCCAGCATTCTTTCCAATAATACTAATAACCAAGATTTATTGAGAACTTACTCTTGATCATCATTATAGTAGGTGTGTTTACATGTATGGCTTCATTTATCACTCTAGCATAGAAACTTACGAAGAGGAAGAAAAGGAGGAAGACAGGGAAGAAGAAGAGAGAGAGAGAGAAATGAATTCTGTTCATTTAGTCTTCTTTCAGGCTTTCTGAAAAATCAACGGACTATGTAGTTTTCAGACATATATTTTTTATGCCTTTTACATGTATCCAAAATGAAAACATACATGATGTCTATTTTGAAAGGCTGAAATCATCCCTACATTTGTACTCAGAACAGGCTTTCTTTACCCTAACAGAAAAAAATATCATATCTCTTGTTCCATAGACTCAAAGTCCCAAGAGAATGCTCTGTTCATTAAGCGATAAACCTAGGGTTATTGGTAAAATTTCACTAAATCCTTCCTCATCACTTACTGCTGGTATGGATCTCTGTGTGATGGAACACATTTCCTGGTGAAATGCCCCAACTGTCAAGAGCACACACCAAATTTCCCCAGTCTTAACTTGGTGCTTCCCCTTCTCTTAGAACCTGTAACCCTAAACTCAAACTCAATTTCCTGGTTCAGCCCCTTGCTGCCCTGGTTCAGAAGGGATTGAGAAGAAGATTGAACAATGGAGTGCCACTTCCCCAAGAAACTGGATCTACTGCCTGCATACAAAAGTTTTCCTTTTGTGCTTTGTTTTCTCAAAGAATATTTCCTCCAATACTCTCAAATTTGATTGGGGACCCCTTTATAAAAATATGGAAGCAGTCATTAGCCTTTTAATTCACAAGTTCCTAGGAAACCTAGTTAGATTACCTCAGAAAACTCCAAGAATATCACCAGCTTCATGTTAACCAGGTAAAACTGGTAACCAACCAAAGGTATATTCCCCAGGAGTCACTCCAATCTTATCCCCTAGTGTGACATGTGGCAGGAGGGCCAGCGCTTCTCAGAAGAAACTGGATAAAGAGGAATTCATTAAACATAACAAAATATAAAATGAAATGAGACCAAATACATTATAATCAGAAATAATAAATTATTGCATTAAATGAAGTACAAGGTCAAGGATATTCAATACATAGGTTTATGGGTTAAGGCTTAAACCTAAAAAGCACATTGTTTGACAGTTCAACATCTTTAAAACTGGAATTATGGGGATACATAAAATGAATCTTACAAACAATGAAGTAATTAATGTTGTTATAATCTTATAAGTAAGAAAATGATATTTATCCAATTTAACCAAATGATTTTGAGGTTACATTCAGTAGAACAAGAAAAAGTTTACTATTTCACATATCATAAATTGATTCTAAAAATTACACACAATATCTCGTTTAGCAAAAACAATTTTATGCTAAACTGTAGTGAGTGAAGTGAAGGCATGAGAGCGGGAAGCAAAACCCTGGGGAGACGATTAATGATTTAACATTTCCAATCCAAGTGGGAGAGTTAATTCCACACACTGAAGAGCTAAAATTGTGTTTATCATTACTGCATTTATATCTGTCAGAAACTGGTTAATATATGAAATTTGAGCTTCATATATATTTCAAATAAAAATCTAAATACCATGGAAGAATTGTCCATAGATTTCTTATCTTAACAAGTTGCATAGAGCTCAGGTCAAGCCTCATTGATGAGAAATTTCAGAATAAACCCAAATTTTATTATAATATAATGTCACTGACACCAATATCAGTAGAGTTTGTGCTGTGCCTATCATGTATTCTCACCCTGGTATCAGTGATAGGAAACCTGCTTATGGAGAAACCACCTCTAGAAATCAAGTTTTATGCTATTATCTGTTTCTTTTTTGTAAGAATCCTCTTTTGTCTATGACTTGTACTCTAATATTTTGGTCATTCTTTTAAGATTATGGTACCCAGTGTATTAACTAATGTTATTCTTTAATTAATTTGTTATTAAATTTTGTTTTATTTTTTCATAGAAGTAAGGAGACTGCTTTTAAGAACAATTTTCTTTATTAATATCTACTTATATTACATTAACATAAAGTTTTTTAAATTAAAAAAAATCAGCAAGGCAAGTTTCGGAGCCTCTAAGTTGCTCTGGGGACCTGATGTATTTGTCAGTAGACTCAGGAATTTTCATAATGAGTGAATGTCTGTGGCTTTATTAACCTATTGGAGTTTCAATCGAAGTACAGTTGAACTGCTTAGTACTAAAGGTCTAAACGCAGAATTGAATAATAAAAGAAACATGGAGAGGGTATCATTGGCTGAAAGGCCATCTTCAAAAGACATGTTCCAAGTCCTAAGCCTATGTGACCATATTTGTAAATGATACCTTTTACAGATATGATTAAATTAATTATCTTCAAGTGTGATCATCTTAAAGTTAAGATGGTATCTTACTACAATTGCTGACGTCCTTAGAAGAAAGATAAACATTTGGCAGAGAGACAAAAAGAAGTTTATTACTTCTGCACTTAACTGATTATTTCCCTTGCTGTGCACAAACTTTTTAATTTAATGTATTCCCATTTGTTAATTCTCACTATTCTTTCCTATGGTATTGGAGTCATACTCAGGAAGATTTTGCCTGTGCCCATGGCTTCAATCATTTCCTCTTTGTTTTCTTTTAGCAGTTTCAAAGTTTCAGTTCTTCCACCTTTGATCCATTATGAATTCGTTTTCATACAGGGTGAAGGAAAAGGGACCGGGTGTCAATCTTCTATTAGTATATATCTAATTTGTCCAGCACAATTTCTAAAAGAATCTGTCTTTTTTTCAATGTGTATTTTTGGCTTTTTTGTCCAGAAGCAGATGGAGGTAGTTGCATTCATCTGTTCGTGCATCCTCTAATCCATTCCTTTGGTATACGTATCTATTTTTGTGTCAATATTATGCTATTTTTGATACTATGGCTTTATAGTATGATATAGAATCTAGAACGTATAAAGACCTCAAAAACCTTAAAACCAAGGTAATCAAAGAGTGCAATCAATAAATGGGCAAAGAAACCTGGACAGGCACTTCTTAAAATAAGAAATATAAGTAACTAACAAGTACATGAGAAATTGTTCAACGTCTTTAGCCATTAGGGAAATGCAAATCGAAACTCTGTAGAGATTCCGTGTTATCCTAGGCAGAATGATTATCATCAAGAATACAAAACACAATAAATACTGGTGAGGATGAGAAAGCCCTTCTACACTGCTGGTGGGATTGCAAATTAGTGCATCCACTATGGAAATCGATACAGAAGTTCCTCAAAACACTAACTATAGGAAAACAATTTGATTCATCATATACCATTCTTTGGTATATGCCCGAAGGAATTAAAGTCAACATGCCATATAGATACCCACATACCTATGTTTATTGCAGTACGATATACAATAGCCAAGATATGAAACTAGCCTAGATACCTATCAAAATATAAATGGATAAATAATATGTGGTGAAATGAAGCACTCCTCATCCATAAAAAAGAACAAAATTATGTCATTCGCAAGGAAAAATGGGAGGATCTAGAGATAATCATGTCGAGCAAAACAAGTCCAAGAAAGAAACATCACAGGTTCTTCCCTATATGTAAGATCTAAAAAAGATAGTAAGAAATCAGGAAAAAAATTCTTATTAGACAAGGCAAGAGGGGGAAGGGTAGAAAAACCAAGTGCAATGGCAGTTAATGAGGGGCATGACTATGATCAAAGTATATTATGTAAATTCAAACAAAAAATGTGGAACTAAGGGAGAGGGCGGGGTGGGGAGTTGATGGATAGGAATGGTAAAAGTATGTGCATGGACAAATGCGCAAAAATTAAACCCATTGATTTGTATAATCATTATACATTACATTGTCCCTGTGAGCCAATCACCTTCCACATGTGTGAGAATTTCAAGAAAAATTTTAAATTTTCAAATGTATGCTCTGGTGGGGTGGAGACACTGGAGACCTGGCGACTGGTGTCCAAGGCAATGGCAGCAAAGTACTGGCCCATTTCAAAGCAGGCACACTTACTTCTTTGCATTTTTATTCCATTCAGGCTGTAAGTGTATTAGCTGGTGCTACACTCACCAGGGTGGGGCTTCCCTCATCAGTTTGCTGGTCTACATATCCATCATGTATAGACACACTCAGAACTGTGTTTACTAATCTGAAAGGTATAACTCCGTCCATTCAAGTTGGCATGTCATGATTAATGATCACAGTCTACTCCTTGTCAAATTAGCAACCAGGCACATCTCCTTAAACCTTACTTAATCTCCAAGTAAAACAGAGAGTTAATAATTATATCTAACATGATACAACTATCCTGAATACAGACAGGCACACACTGAATTCCTCCCTAGAAAAAAAGCAAAGTGATTCTTATTCTTCTGACATTTCATTACACAAATATTATAATGTAGATTTAACAATACCTAAGTGCAGGTATTAAATTAATATTATGCTACAAAGAAAGAAAACAAAAATATCTGCTTAACAATTGTATATACACAAGCATATTAACAAAATTGGAAATAAATACCCATGACAGTTATAACCTTCATTTCTATAACTGGTCACACAACTGCACCAGGTATTTATTTCTACCTTCTACCATCCGCTTTGTATTCTCTTGGCCTTCAGCAAGCACTTCGGCAAGTCTTGTTTCTTTACCTGATGACTTAAATCATACCTTCATTTCTGGGCCATTTATCATCCTGCCTAATGGGGTGGCTGTAGTTTTCCATTCACCTTGATAACAAAGTATAGTAGCATTTCAAGGTACCCTGAAGGATCTCTTCCATTCATGTCTTTCCTAACCTTCATTGTAAAGTAGTAGTTTAATTTCTTTTTGGTAGTCTGGCTCAATCATCCCCATCAATACTATAATTCTCTTTTTAGGGAATGAGAAGACAAAAAAAGACCAGGCAAAGTGTTAGCTTCCAGGTCAATGAAATAATTTTTGTGCCTCCTAGTTGAAACCTATTGCTTTTGGAACTAAGACTTCTAGGTGAGCAGAGCATACAGTTAGAGGAACAGTAAGCAAAGTGGTGAGTGATGCCATTCTTTTTTCTATCCCTTGATTCCTAGACCTATGACATTCACTATCACAGAAACAGTACCACATATTGGACGGTGATTCAGAGCATGTAAAATGTCTGGAGAACTTGTTCCAGCCCTAAAAGTTATGGACTATAATTGCATCTTTAAATGATCATTCCACCTTTCTATAAAAAAAACTGCTTCTAATCTAGAATATATAAAGAACACAAAAAAAATCCCCCCCAAATAAAAAGACCCAACTCAAAAATGGGCACCTGAAATAAATAGACATTTCTCAGAAAAAGAAGTAAAAGCATCAAATAAATATATGAAAAAATGTTCCACATCACTGGTCATTCAAGAGGTGCAGATGAAAACAACACAGATTCCACCTCACCCCACAAAGAATGGCTGCTATCAAGAAATCAACCAATAACAAATGTTGGCAGGGTTGTGGGGAGAAAGGAACCCTTCTCCATTGTTGGTGGGAGTGCAGACTGGTGCAACCACTATGGAAATCAATATGGAGATATCTCAAAGACCTAGAATTAGAGATTTCATTTGACCCAGCCATCCCTCTGCTGGGTATCTTTCCAAAAGAATTAAAAGAATCATATTACAGTGATATATGCAAACTTACATTTATAGTGGCACAGTTTCTAATAGCTAAAACTTGGAAACAGCCCAATTGTCCATCAGTTGGAGACTGGATGAAGAAGATGTGGTTTTTCTATAAAATGGTACTACTCAGCCATAAAGAATGAGAAATTAAAGTCATTTATCTGAAAATGGATGTATATTGAGGTCATACTCCTAAGTGAAATAAATAATTCACACATGTATAAATACTGAATAGTTTCTTTGGTGTGAAAATCTACAATTGTAAAGAAGATCCTAATGGTATAATTGACAATGTGAAATAGGAAGAAAAGGGCTAAAGGTATAGGGGAAGTGGGAAGGGTAAGGGAAAGGAAATAGGGAAAAGAAAAAAAATATGAGAAAACAAAAAATGGAAATAAAGTATTTGTAAATAGGGGAGGGAGGAGGGGGTGAAGGGAGGGCAGAGGGACAAGGGGAAAAAATGAGAACCAAGACCTGTCATGTAAAGGTACAAGATCCCAATGATGAATGTAACTGGACTGCATACCTAAAATGTACCAATAAACTCAATGAGAAAAAAAATTCGCTGCCTCTTGGTGGAGGAGAACATGGTAAAACCAGTGAATTCCATGAGCATGAGCCATGGTCACACTTGTTTAGCCATGAGGGGCATTTCTTCATCAGAATCAATGCTGTTTAGAGTACCATGATGGTGAAGCACTCTGTAGGTCCACTGATGGCAGTTTGGGCAGAGGCATTACATACAGGAAATGCAAATCCATACCAAGAATAAGTGTCTATTCCAGGAAGGACAAAGAGCTGTTCTTTCCATGGTGGAAGTAGTCCAGTGTAATCAGCTTTCCACCAGGTTGCCTGTTGATCACCCCGAGTCAACTATGGTGCTCTACCATAGACTCAGTGTTGGTCTCTGCTACTGGCAGACTGAGCATACAGCTGAGGCTGCAGACAGGCCAACCTTGTTTAGTAGAAGTCTATATTGATGAACCCATATATAGTTTCTCTCTGTGTCATAATGACTACACCATGAGCTTACTGAGCAATACCAAGGGTGGCTGAGGAAAGTGGTTGACTGCTAGCCACAGAATAGGTCATTTATCCACTTGATTATTTAAGTTCTCTTCTGCTGAGCTAATTTTTGGTGAACATTTACACCGGACATAAATATCTTCACATCCTTCACCTGTGATGAGAGGTCTATGCACCTACTTCTTCCCCAAATATCTTTGTCACCAGTTTTTCAGTCATGTCTCTTGCAAGTCTTTGACCATCCAGCCAGAAAATCAACTACTATGAATCAGCATAAAATTGCACTCTTGACCATTTTTTCTTTCAAACAAACTATACAAACAAATGCACTGCTTCAAGTTCTGCCCACTATGAAGATTGTTCTTTACCTCTGTCCTCCTCTCGGGGATGTCCTGGAAAGGGGCCTTAGTGGTGAGCTGTCTACTTTTGGGTTATACCTACCTAATATGCAGAACCATATGTAAACCAAGCCTTAGGTGTGTCTTCTTTTGTCAAATGACAACAGGCATGCTCCAAGGGTCCATAGGTATATGCTAGGAACAAAAGCCATTATCAGCAGGTGTAGGAAATGTGGGAATTTCACTTCCTTATGAAACTTACTTGAACTTTTAGGACCTGCTCAGACCCAATCACAAATATATCACTTCAATTTGATGATGAAATATTGCTGTTCACATTTAATTTTGTGATTCAAGGAGTCAGGTAGCACCCAAGTCATGAAGGGCAGCTCAAATTACATGGGATTCTGGTGTCTCAAGATGATTCATTTTTCTTCCATGAAAGCCCAGAATTAGGCCAAGAGCTGTTTCTCAAAAGGAAAGTAGTGTCTTCTGATGATAGCAGAATCTTACTCAAATATCCTAAGGGCCTGTTTTGACTCATCTATGGAGGCAAATCAGAGGTCTTGTTCTAGACCCCAGTCAAACCTAGCAGCTTTCTGTGTTGCTTGATGAATGGGCTATAGTGTCAGACTAAGTGAAGAATGTATTGCCTCCAAAATCCAAATACACTCAACAAGCTCCTTCTTGGTTGTAGGAGGGGCTAAGATGTAACAATTTATCCTTCACTTTAGAAGGGCTATCTCTAACTGCCCACATCGCTGGACTCAGAAATTTTGCTGAGGTAGAGGCCTTTCAATTTTAGTTGAACTTATTTTCCATCTTCAGATATGATAAGTTTTAATCAACAAGTCCAGAATCATTGTTACTTCTTGCTTATTTGGTGCAATCAGCATAATGTCAACAATATAATGGGCAAGGATGCTATTTTGCGGAATAAAATGATGATCAAAATCTCTTGTGGATTAAGTTCTGATACAGTGTCAGAGAGCTGATACACTCATGAGGTAGAACAGTAAATATATTTTCTGGCCTTGCCAGTTGGAAGTGGTTTATGGATATGTATCGAGAAAAATATATTTTCCAAATCAATAGCTGCATATTAGATACCAAGAGTGTGTTAATCTCCTCAAGTGAGTAAGCCTCATCTGATACAAGAGCTACAATTTGAGTTATCACTTGATTAAGCTTACAGTATTCCACTGTAATTCTCCAAGATCCAGCTATCTCTTTACAGACCAAAAAAGGAAGTTTAAAACACGATATGGTGGAAACTACCACTCCTAAATCTTTCAAGCTCTTGACAATAGTGCTAATCTCTGAAATTCTTCCAGGGATGCAGTATTGGTTTTGATTTACTATTTTCCTATGTAGCTGGAACTCTAATGGCTTCCCTTAGGCATTTCTCACCAACAGCTCTCACTGCGTGGGTCAGAGAACTAATATGTGGATTCGGCCAAGTACTAAGTACATCTATCCCAACTATACATTGTGAAACTGGAAAAAATGACCACAGAAAAATGTGGGTTACTACTGGACCCACTGAGTTGGACCCAGTGAGTTGGATCTTGGCTAAAATTCCATTAATCATGGGCCCCTAGTCTTACTGGAGGGATATAATGATGGCTTCGAACTAATGGAATTAGTATTAATTCAGAACTAGTATCCAGTAGTCCCAAAATTATCTGATCATTTTCTTTTATCCAAGGTACAGTAAAAAACCTTGGCAAAGTTTCATAGATCCCTTTGGGAAGGATGGGAGAGAAAGTGAAAATATAATTTTTGGGCAGTGCACCATGTTTCTTCCTCATGATGATCTTGCCTCCCCTTCAGTCAAAGGATTCTGAGCCTATATATTGGCTCAAGTCTAAAAATTGGTTGAGAGGCCATGATTCTCTGCTTCTATGATCTGGGGTAGATTGTTGTTCATTTGCCCTAAAATTTTTCTGCTTATATAATGCCAGTAAAAATGTAATGAGATTCCTATTTCACTTCTGGGAATATCATGGTCAGATAGCCAACACCATCAATCTACATGTATCAGATCATTGTGATCATTCCTGTGCTTCTGCTTTCATAAGTATGTCCTCTTTCCCTTTGGTGGTTGAAAGCAGTCATTCGGCCCTTGCCACTCTGACATCTAATTATTCTCATTGAATATAAGTTGCCAATTGAGTGACTGCAGTCTCTACCATAAGGTCTGGCATACAGAGAAGAGCAATAATGAAGTTCTTCAAGGATACCAGTATACACACAAATCTGTTTCTTAAGGTATTAGTGAAGGGTACATTTTCTTGGGCTCTTCCAGCATAGTATAGAGGAGTAAGTTTTACCAGGCAATTCTGCTTCAACATTCCTACTTACCTGAGTTTTTGAATACCTCTGTTCAGAGTAAAACAGGAATGGCAGGTATTTCCAGCTTGATCTCTTTGAGCAGTAGGCAGGCCCCTTAGAACCATGGCTGCATTGACCTATAAGTGTCAGGACGATAGAACAAAGTTACATGAATTCCAGAAAATATATTTCCTTGGAGGTTCCTCTTGAGCAGTGACTCTCATCTAAATGAAATTATTAAATTTTTCAACTTTGTTAATTTTGGAGGCATCTTTCTTTGTATCCTGTACAAAGTTTTTTTTTTTTTTTTTTAATGGCCCTAACTTCTTCAGCACCCAAAACTCTTTTGGTCCAAGCTTTACATGAATTCATTGAGCCAAAATTTAACTTTTGCAAAATTTTCTTCTTTTCTTTTTGTCCCTAATTTTCCTTACAAATCTATCTGAAAGTAGCCAGTAGTACTCATTCCACAGAATGAATGTTGGGGTGTCTTAAAATTTTCTCTACCAGATTTTTCTGCCACCCTTCATTTCAGTTTCCTTCAAGTCTCAGGACATGAGCAGATAATAGACAAACTTTCTGCCAGAGCATAACACACATGGCCTCTAGTCCAACTAGCCAAAAGAGTCCTTGTTCCCAAATGAAACTGCCTAAACTTGCCCTTTACTGGATGCATTCCCAACAACATTCCTAGTATCTACCAGAATTACTCATCAGTCTCTGCCTGTAACATCTTAACATTTCCCTAGTTGGCATCTTCAGATATTTCCAGACTCTTCAGGAAAACTAGTTCCAAATGGTCACAGAAACAACCACAGCTCTCTGATATCTATTGTCTGTATTAGTTAGCTTTCTCTTTGCTGAGACACAATACCTGATACACACAATTTAAAAGAGGAGAAGTTTAATTTGTCTAACAGTTCCAGGAGATTAAATCTATGTTAAACTATCTCTAAGGCAGGAACATTATAACAAAAGGGCAAGGCAAAGCAAAGATGTTTAGTTCATGGTAGCCAGGAAGCAGAGCAGAGAACCAATGCCAGAAAACAAAAAACAAAAAACAAAAAACAGAGAGGGACTAGAGTACCCAGATATACCTCCATGATTCACACATATTCAGAAATATGCTCTACCAATTTCCTTAGTGGGTTCCAAGCCAATCAAGCAGGCACAATCAAGTTTAACCCTCACAGTAGTTTAGGACTAGATCATTTTTTTTCCTTATGTAGGCTGTTTATTTTTTTCTTTATTAAAATCTCTTGCTTTGATCCATTCTGTCTTATCATCAGTTTATATTTCTTATATTTATTTTGTATTTTCCTTTAATCATCAATGTTATTATTGCATGTTCACTTAGGGATAGATGGCAATTTTTTTTCTTTATTTTAAAAAATTGTTTAGAAATAAACTCTTCTGATGTAGCACAAACATACAATTTATTCTCTTTACTTCATCTGTGCTTATCTTGTAATGAGCCTTTTCTGATTTTCCTAAGCATCTTCTTTTGTCCTTATAGTGTATATAAGGTAACAGAATTCATTCAATGAAACAAGGAATATTTCACCACATTAAAAATTTGCATGATCTGACAAATATTCTGAATAGCAATACACTTTTTATAGAAATTTAATTCTTTTGAGTGTCAACAAGTGAAGTGAAGTGCTAACATTAAAAGAGGCTTTCAAGAAATTGTTTGAAGGCACTTTTTAATGCAATTTAGTCTAAACTCATTTTATTAAATATTCATAAAATGTGAAAGAGCTCAAACTTTCTTATATAAAGCAAGATTTAAGTAATTCAAAGTGATATTTAAGCATAGGAATTCAATAAGTTGTAATATGGCAGCCAATTTTGAGTAAATTCTGATTTTCTCAATATGAAATGTCTTCCACAATTTCAGCCATAATCTTTTACAGTGGGCCCTTGAGTTATGACTGGCCTGTCATACAAACAACTTGGGTTACAACTGGAATTTTAGTTTTTATTTGTAACCTAAGTTGAATTATGACCCAAATACCAGCTGTTTGTGCTCCAGATGGTCTGATACAGATTTAAACCTTACAGAGTTCTGGAAGGAACATTACAATATCCTTTCCTGTATGGAGCTAATTGAGAAATCCTGGGCCAGTGTCTCCCTAAAGACACTGAGATCTGCCTGTATATAGGAAAGAGACTGTGAAGGCTCTGTAGAGGAGACTGAGTCTTCAGCTGACCAACATGAGTTACAACCAGCCTTCACAAACAAATTCAGTTCATAAGTCAAGGGTCTACTATACTATAAAACACACAACAGATATTATAATAAATTTCTGCTGAATATTTGTCAGATATACTGCTTTAACTAAAGTTAGTCACATGAACTGACTGGAACTCTAAGAATAGTATTTCATTATCAGTTGAAAGTTGATGAAGTTCATAGTCCACAGTACAACTATAAGGCCAACACAAGGGTCAGTAAAAGGTCATCTAGTTTATTCATTATATTCTTTTACTTTTCATAAATACACTGTATGGACTCTATTAGCAACTAATTTGGTATAAGGTAAGGAAGATAAGGAAAAAGAAAAAAGGAAAAAGAATTAAAAATAAGTTATACTCATCTGTTTTATACTTATCTGTATCTCTAGCTCAATTTTTTTTAACCTATGAATAGCTTGTGTTCCAAAAGGCTGTTTATAGTGTCATTTATTCATATGACAATAGTCGTTTGCACTATCATCACCTATTAGCAGTGGACAAACTCAAAACAGTTTATCCCACTGGGATCCTATTTAGGAAAGTATATAAATTTAGGATTTGGGGCCTTGAGTTGGGGGTTCATCTCAGGGGAAGACAGTGACCTTGCAAAAAACTTCTGTTGACCCTGGATTAGAGCAACTCCAGCTACTCCTTACCATTTTGAGTGGTTTCCTTCTACACTTCCATGAGCTCTGAGCACTTTAGATAAATGGAGCTGAGCTATAACAGTTACATCCCTATGATGAAATTTGTCTTAAATGTAGAAGGACAAAAAACAGTGGGGTTCTTGCTAGATTGGCATGTATCTTTCTCCTTGTGTATTCTCTTTTTTTCCACATCATAGACAAGCCAGCAGTTTTATGTGCTCCTCCCTCAGAACTTACAATTTGTGTAGTTGGAACTAAAGACATGAAGAAACAATACAAAAGGTTAAGGAGTGAGAGGTTAGATTGAGACGGTTTTAAAGATAACAAGAATCTCTAAGACAAAGAAGGGGTCATGTTTGTTATCCCTGTGGTAGAGATAACCATTTAGGTATGTATACTTCAAAATCAGATCCTAGCAATTGGCTCTTCAAATCTCCATGACCAATGTTGTATTGTTGAAGAGCATCCAGATTTAAGGGTCGCTTCTAAAGTTAGCAGTGAGTACCAATGGCTGTGGCTCTGAAAAGACTCTTTTACATCTGGATCCTACAAATGACTTCACAAAATATTTTATAGTCTTAATTATCATGAAGATAAAATTTTCAGTTTTACATGAAGTAAATCATAGAATCAGAATTGGATCTTTTTTTCTCTCATTGAGTTTATTGGTACATTTTAGGTATACAGTACAGTTATATTCATCATTGGGATCTTGTACCTTTACATGACAGGTTTTGATTCTCATTTTTCCCCTTGTCCCTGCCCTCCCTTCACCCCCTCCTCCTTTCCCTATTTACAAAAACTGATTTCCATTTTTTCATTTTCTCATTTTTTTTCTTTTCCTTTATTTTCTTTCCCCTACCCTTCCCACTTCCCCTACACCTTTGGCCCTTTTCTTCCTAGTTCACATTATCAATTATATCATTAGGATCTTATGTAATATTATAGTTTTTCACCCCAGAGAAACTATTAGGTATTTACACATGTGTGACTTATTATTTCTCTTAGGAGTATATCCTCAATATGTATCCATTTTCCTATGAATGACTCTGATTTCTCATTCTTTATGGCTGAGTAGTATTCCATTTTATAGAAAAACCACATCTTCAACAACTGGGATCTCATCTTATTAAAAAGCTTCTGCACTGAAAAAGAACCCATCAATAGAACGAAAAGACAACCTCCAGTGTGAGAAAAAAATCTTTACCAGCTGCCCCTCAGACAAAGGAATATTATTTAGAATATATAAAGAACTCAAAAAAATCAGTTTCCCCCAAATATAAAGACCCAATTTAAAAATGGGCATCTGAAATGAACAGACATTTCTCAGACAAAGAAGTAAAAGCAGCAAGTAAATCTATGAAAAAATATTCCACATCACTGGTCATTCGAGAGATGCAGATGAAAACAACACAGATTCCACCTCACCCCACAAAGAATGGCTGCTATCAAGAAATCAACCAATAACAAATGTTGGCAGGGCTGTGGGGAGAAAGGAACCCTTCTCCATTGTCGGTGGGAGTGCAGATTGGTGCAACCACTGTGGAAATCAATTTGGAGATACCTCAAAGAGCTGGGATTAGAGGTTCCATTTGACCCAGCCATCCCTCTGCTGGGTATCTTTCCAAAAGAATTAAAAGAATCATGTCACAGTGATATATGTGCACCCATGTTTATAGCGGCACAGTTTGTAATAGCTAAAACTTGGAAACAGCCCATTTGCCCATCAGTTGGAGACTGGATAAGTGGCTCTTAAAAAAAAAGAAAGGTATTATTTTCTGCACAGTGAATTTGTAAAATGTGTTAAGCATTAAAGCAATGTTTATTGTAAGAACTCAGAAGAAAATAATGTTCTGTGGATCATGGAAGTTCAAAAAGAAATAGCAGAAAAAAGGTGTAAATTATATGAATAGAATGACCAACAATGCTCCTGAGTACCAAACACCAACAAAAATACTAGAAATTTAAAGAAGAATAACTTTTCTTTAGATAGATTTTAGTAAGAACATTGTTTAAAAAGTGAAAGTTTTATGCTTCAGTTGTATATACAAATCTAACTATACTTTTACACATATGAAAGGTGAAAAGCATATTATATTATGTAGTTCTTTCCAATAAACTGTCACTGTAATTGTGATAATATAAAGTGAGATATATCCTATATTATCCAATAAAATGTAAGAGAGAAAAGAATATGATTATCTTTCTTATGAGATATGTTTTATATTCAATTATGAAAATATCCATTGACCTTTATGATCAGATGTCCATTGCATCCAATTTAATGGAATTTTTCTTTTTGAGAGATAGTGTAGAATATTCAAGGATGCGAAAAAAAAGATTATCTCTACAAAGAAAATCTATGAATAAATAGTTTGAAATGATACATCTATTCAAATGATAGCACATATGATACATAGTATAAGTTAGTGCTATAAACATTCAGAGAGAGAAGACTGACACGATAAGGAAGTCTTCCCAAAGGCTAGAGGAATGGAGAAGAAATAGAGAGATCCTTTTGAATGTATATTTCAGACCAATGTATTGGTATTTCAGAAAATAAAATTTGGTAAAAGCTATTTTATCACATGAATGTTCCATGCATTATATATGCATAAGCACAGTAAACATGAAAGTCTAAATTTACTAATGCTCATGAGGAAACAAAATAATCAAGTATACAAAATGCCCTAAATTTCTCCTCCATTTTATCCCATATATAACTTGTCATTTGCTAAATACTTGATATTAACTCCCCATAATAAAACATATGCAACTTTAATTATCCCCAAAACCATTGGAGTCTCACGGACTCTAAGCTTCAGCTGTGATAAAAGAGCCACTTAACAGACTTTATACTT
This sequence comes from Fukomys damarensis, assembly GCF_012274545.1. Lineage (NCBI taxonomy): Eukaryota > Metazoa > Chordata > Mammalia > Rodentia > Bathyergidae > Fukomys > Fukomys damarensis. The sequence continues at coordinate 37,687,126 of NW_022900938.1, read as the reverse complement.
AAACTGTCATGAGTCCCCTAGGTAAATGTTAAGAGTTTGACAAAATGATAAAAATCCACTCTTCAGTAAGAAGTCTGACTACAACAGCTAGATATGGAGTTCTAATCATTATGCCACGTGTCTTATAAAAAGGTACAAAGTCTTTGGAAAACTTTGTGGGTTTTTTTTTCACTTAAATGGCACATGAGGAGATGAATAGCTATAAAAGCCATTCAACATAGGTCTTATTAACCAACATTAACTGCCTGCCCTGAGAATTGAATCCTGGTTCTCAAAAGCAAATAATAAAAAGTAAATTTCATCACACAGGGATTTATTTTTTGGTTGGGCTTACAAGTATAGAAAAGAAATTAAACAAAATGGACTTAAAGGCCACAAATGTCCAACAGAGAAGTCTTGCTTACTAAGATTCAAATCTTTTGCAAGAATTACCTATTGGTTTTTTTTTTTTCAGACAGCTTTCATTTGATCTCTATAAATTGGCAGTGCTCCTGTTGGCTCTCATTACTAACCAATCAGTTTGGAACTCCGATGGATTTTATTGTTTCTTTAAGGGCATAAGAATCTACCATTACTAATAAGGTAAATAAGATAAAGCATTCATGTTGTTTTGATAATGGACACTCATGATTTTTCAGTATTTATATCTTATATATTAAAAACTTAGACAAGATTATCATCAAATGTGTGATTATGGATTCCCTATGATATCAATTCATCAATAAAACATCTACTTGGCACATAAGGTAATAACAAATATAAGATTTAGTTGGCACTATTAAACACCCAAAATGCACAACCAGAATAATTACTTATATTTTTCTCCAGAATTAGCTACTTAATCATTATGAGAGAGTTGATTATTTAGGCCAACCAAATATTATGAAAGTAAATTGGTTTATCTCATGTAATCCTCAACATGATTGTATGGGATCATTATGCTCTGTAAGCAAATACTCCTGGACCACACTTCAGCAATCTAGTTTAAGGTAACAAATCAGACTAACAAATGTATGTATTGTTCTGCAGTTCTTTTTCATGTTATCTTTCTATCTCCTGGTTCTATTTAACATCTAACTACCAGGTCTTGTTTTTTAACACAAATAAGCTAATATTACCTAAGATGTGATAAATTAGAAATTCACAAACTAAGAGAGATTAACTACCTATGATCCCTATGCCTGCATCTTGTCCACCCTAGAAAGACCTCTTGCAAGTTCTAGATCTCAATACAGGAAAATTCTTCCTCTTCAGAGAATCATCAAACATCTGTGGTGAACTGGAACTAAATTCTATCATTGTGCTAATAGAAATACTAATTTAGTAAGCTCTCATTAATTCTACCAAAATTTTAAACTCAAATGCCTACTTGGGCACGAAAATTAATTCCAGTAAGTAAGAATGTTCAGGTATGGACTGTTACAAATGGAAAAAATAAGATTTACACCTCTGAAAGAAGCAACCACTACGCAGCAACAGCTTAGCATTTTCAGAATGACATAGAGCCAAGAACGAGCCGGCCATTAGATTTTCCAAGATAATGTTGAATACTTATGAGGAAATCTCATAATTTTTAAGTGCTACCATTAATTGAATTGTAGTAAGGATAAGAATTCCTATTATTTCAACACCAGTATATGGATACCTATAAATCTAATCAATATGTTCAATATGAAAGTCTGCCAGATATCAGTAAAGGTTCCTAAGAAGTCTTTTCTACTGTCTGGGAATACAGCAGTATCTTAGTCACTTTTCTTGCTGCTGAGACAAAATACCTGACATCCAAAGTTAAAGGAGGAAAGGTTTATTTAGGTCACAGTTTGTAGAGGTTTCAGTCCATAGCAGGCTGGCTCCAAGGCAGGGTGGCATGGTAGAGGGGCACCACAAAGGAGAAACAGTCCATGGCATGGCAGGGCAGGCAGAAGGCAGCAAAGCAGTGAAGGAGTAAAGCAGCTTCTTTCTGTCCTTTATATTTCATCCTGACTACCCCCATTTTGAGTGATGACACCTACTCACACTCAGGATGGAACATCCTTAATCCCAGCCTTACGTACCATAATCCAACAACCAATGCAACATGGGGCTTTGGGGGAAACATCTAGGTTCAAGCCATAACAAGCAGAAAATGGTACAGTACTTCAATAAATGCTAAAAAGTTCAATTATAAAGAATAAAGATTTCTTTCTTAATTCTCTCAATAAGGGGGAAGAAGGCATCACAATGGAAGAATTTATAATTAAGTTACTTGTGTCATTATGTGATTGCTCTGTGAAACAAATAATTAAACTGATTAAATGTAAGGAAAAATTGAATGATTCTCTTTGGTGGAGGGAATTATGGCTATGACAAAGAACCAAGAGACACAGGAGCTGAAGTTATCCACCACTCAAGAGACAAATACTTGTCTTTTGTGAAGTCATTGCCTGTTGTAATTCAAATAGCATCATATCTCAATTTGCTCATCATATCTAAAAAACTATTAAAACTTTATGAAGAATTTTTTCATATATGAGAACAGAAAATTACAGAGTAATATCCTCCACAAGCATAGATGTATTATTGATGATTTTTAAGAAATTTAACTCAATTAAAATAATGTGAGTAAAATGTCTAATAATATAAATTAAAATTTGTTTAACACAGGAAGATCAATGTAATTCTCCATTTTAATAGAAAAAACAAAAACTAAACAACATTATTAAATACAAAATTATATACAGCTAACACTATTTTGTTAAGAATTTTCTGCATGGTAAGAAAATAATTTTTTTAATTTTACAAAATCATTTAGTTATAATGTAATAGTTTTAATTATTATCACTAAGTGTAATAAAATGGAAAGCATCTTAAATGTTCAACCATAGAGCACTGGCTAAGTAACTTAAGGTGTACTCAGCCAAGCAACTACTCTACATATAGATATAAAAACATAGAGAATGAAAAGGTTACAACATAGATTAATTTGCAACATATATTGGCAAGTGAAAAAGCAAGATGCTATACCCCTAGAAAGAAAAGAGCATGACTACCCTTTGAGAGTGAACCGGACGTAATGACTCATTTCCAAAAATAGACTATGGAAAGGGAACAAAGTAACTTTGTAGGGAAGGCTGGTAAGCACTGCCTTTACCATCTGACCAGGTTCACATCACTAGAGGTTCCACATTCCTAGCACACACCCTCTTACTGTGAGATGAGAGGGCCCATCATCTCTCTGACCTTCTTCCCCTGTCTAACTCGGAGAAAAACCTCAGACAAACCCAAGTTGATAAGTCTACTACAAAATAGCCATGTTAAAAATATTAAGATGACCAGCCAACTGAAAAGGGTTAATACTATGTACGATTCTGGAAGAGAAATGTGATGTTTGTAAAAAACTTGTGAAATCTGGGTACAACCAGGAATTTGGTTAATAGCAATTTATCAATGTTGCTTCTGGAATTTAACAATTATACCATGTTGATATAAGATCTAACCTTTGAAGAAACTTTGTGAGTGGCTTAGAAGTTTTTATATCTTTACAATTCTTCTGTAAATCTATTATTAAAATATTTAATTTTTAAAAGGAAAGTTGAAAAGAGTGTATGTAATATAATATCCATTATGAAAAAGTAAAAATAGGGATATAAATATTATTTCCTATTTTTAGAAAAGGAAACACAAGAAAGCTAACTGGAAACTGCTGATGGTACTTTCCTATAGGAAGTAGATCAGGCACAGTGGATGGGAGCACAAAGGAGTAAGAATTCCCTGCACATATTACACTATGTAGCTTCAACATAGGAAGCATATACATTTTAATTATTTTAAATATTTAAATAAAAAGGAATAAGAAAGAAAAATATTGAAAACACACAGAAATAAATGAACCTAAAGATCTTGTTTCTACAACATCTTGAGTAAACAGAAGAATACTGTACCTGGGACATCCTGCAGGACAATCAACCTTGGTTTCTTAATGCATTCAAAAACTGGAAGGATAAAGAATGGTGGAAAAAAAAACTGTTCTAAATACATTATGGGGACATACATCAATCAATTACAATGCATAACTCGACTGAATTCTCTCTTAAATCAAAACATTTTGGGAAAACTGAGGAATGTAGTTTGTAGTGTGAACTATACGGCATCATGTAAGTGTTGGCAATGTCTTTGGGTGTGATAATGGCACTCTCTTTTAAAGAAAGTCCCTGTTTTCATCAAAGGCATACTGAAGTTTTTAGGAAGTGGATATTAAGATGGCTAAAACGTATTTGAGATGATTTTAGAAAAGAGAAATGTTTCTAATTACAGAGAGATGGAGTAAACTGAGCAGGTACTTTACAGTGGATAACTCTAGGAGTGAGATATGCTGATATTCATTGTATTAAAGTAGATTTTAAAGAGTCAACTTACTTTTCCTTTTGATGAACAGTCTCCATCAAAGTAGGACTCATTTTTTAACTATCTTCAATGTATTTGAGGTTACTGGCCTGTTCATTTAAAAAATTTTCTCTAAGCAATTTCTCTAACTTTTATGAGAAGACCATGTGTACCATTTATATTTTCAAATTTTTAGGATGCTCCACATGTTAAAGAGTACATATATAGAGTGTTGCATATGTTATGAGCAACCTACCCTGAGAAAGTTTCAGTTCCTTCCTTCCACATTAAAGTTATTTTATTCTTTCATTTTTCACAAATAGGTATCTTTACTGATTTCAGAGACAACTTCAAGCTATACAGGTCAATTCAACTCTACATGCCTACTAGATTTCAAGATGCCAGAACTACTTAGGAAAAACCATTCATCATAGTACTTCTGGATGATACTAAGAAGAGTGGAGTACAGTATCATTAACTATTGAGAACTCTGATATGACTTGTGAAATTAATTTCTCTTGACTTCTACATGCCTTCTTCTCTTTTATTTTTGAAAATAGAATACAGAAAACTACAGTCACACAAATTGGTCCCAGGCCAGTGATACTGCTGGGGTACCTGGCAGAATCAAAGGCCAGACACACAGCAGGGAAGGATTTCCTCAAATGCAAGATGTTTTCCTAAGTACAGCATGGTATTTTGGGAGAAATTTTCTAATTGTGACTCTTTTTTCCCCTCTAAATATATTTTCTAAGATGTAAATATCAGTCTATCTTAATTATAAAGAAATTAAGAAAAATATTTTAAGCTTCCCAGATTTAAACTACTAAAAACCAAAACCTAGAAATATACATTATTTACCTAATATGTACTTTGAGGTGAGCTTGTGTCTTCATTAATGATACAAAATGAACTTTACCCAAAATTTTAATGTCCCAAATATCATTCCCCCAAAATATCTTGATTGTTCAAGAATTTAGATATCTAAAATTTCTACATGAATATTATCCTATAGTTTTTTAATTTTTAGGACAGTATGATAATTGAGTGAAACCCTTTTTTATAAGTACATTTGTAGCTTTTACATTCCTTGTCATAAAATGGTGGATATATGTATTACATCTCAATTTTTTTAATCCCCTTTCTCTTTCCTCCCTCCTTCCTCCATCTGTACCTTGATCCCCTTTATTTTCTTTTTGTATTTGTTTGCAATGCATAATGTTTAATTCCCTTGTGGATATGGCCCATGTATATAACACATTCTAATTTCTTTTTCATTCCCTTTCCCTACTCTCCTTCTTTTCTCCCTCGATCTCTTGATCCCCTTCCCCTTTCAGAAACATCTCTCTATTTACAATTATCTATCTTTGGTTTTGCTCTTTATTTATACTTTGGTTTTTCTCATACGAGAGAAACCATATGATATTTAAACCTTTGTGTCTGATTTATTTCACTTAACATTATGGTCTCAAGGTACAACCATTTTCCTAACAATGATTCATTTATTTTTCTTTGTGACAGATTATTACTCCATTGTGTGTAAAAATCATTTTTAATCCATTCATCTTTTGAAGAACATATAAACCATTTCAGAGATTTAAGTATTATGAATCACGCCACTGTAAACATTAATATACCTGCATTACTATAATATAATGTCTTTAACTCTTTCAGATAGATATTTAGATGGGGAATAGCTAGAAGGGAAATAGCTGGAGAGAAATAACCACTTCAATAAAAGGTACTGGATATTACAAACTGTGCTGCTATAAACATGGGAACACATATATACTGTGATATGATTCTTTTAATTCTTTTGGAAAGATACCCAGCAGAAGGATGGCTGGGTCAAATGGAACCTCCAGGCTGCATGCCCACTAACAATGGAAAAGGGTACCTTTCCACCCACAACCCTGTCAAATTTTGTTATTGGTTGATTTCTTGATAGCAGCCATTCTTTGTGGGGTGAGGTGGAATCTTAGTATTGTTTTCATCTGCATCTCTTGAATGACCAGTGATGTGGAACATTTTTTCATATATTTACTTGCTGCTTTTACTTCTTTGTCTGAGAAATGATGGTTCATTTCAGATGCCAATTTTTTAATCAGGTCTTTATATTTGGGGCGGACTGATTTTTTTTTAGCTCTTTATATATTTTAGATAATAGTCCTTTATCTGAGGAACAGCTGGTAAACATTTTTTCCCACACCATAGCCTGTCTTTAGTTCTATTCTTGGTTTCTCTTATAGTGCAGAAGCTTTTTAATAAGATGAGATCCCAGTTTTTGATTCTTTCTACTAGTTCCTGTGCTACTGAGGATTTGTTCATAAAGTCTTTTCCTACGCCAATGTCTTCAAGATTTCTGCCTAACTTATCTACCAGCAAATTTAGTGACTCTTTTTTATTATTTAGATCTTTAATCCACTTGGATTTTAGTTTAGTTCATGGTGAAAGATAAGGGTCTAGTTGTTTTAATCTTTGGCAGGTTGAGATCCAGTTTTTCCAACACCTTTTTTTAAAGAGGCTGTCTTTCCTCCACTGAGGATGGTTGGCTCCTTTGTCAAAGATGAGGTAGCTGAGTACATCTGGAGATGTTTCTGTATCTTCCAATCTATTCCACAGACCTCAGGTCTGTTTCTTTGTCAGTTCCATGCTGTTTTTATCACAGTGGCTTTTGTAGTATGGTTTCAAATTGGGAATTGTTATAGCCACTGCCATGTCTCTGTTGCCTAGGATGGCTTTTGCTATTCTAGGTCTCTTATGTTTCCAAATGAATTTTTGGATTATTTTTTCTAGTTCTGTAAAATATGCTTTCACTATGCTGATTTTTCCTACCGAGGAGCAGGGGATAGCTTTCCATTTTCTTATATCCTTTTTGGTATCTTTTTTCAGAGCTCTGTAGTTTTCAGTGTAGAGATCTTTTACTTCTTTCATTAGTTTGATTCCTAGATACTTCATTTTTTTTGATGCTATTGTGGAAGGAATTGTTTCTCTAATTTCTCTCTCAGTGAGTCTGTTATTCGTTTCCAAGAAGGCTATTGACTTTTGAGTGTTGACCTTGTATCCATCTACTCTGCTGAAAGTGTCAATTAAGTCCAGAAGTCTTTTGGTGGAATTTTTGAGTCTCAACTTGGAAACAGCCCATTTGCCCATCAGTTGGAGACTGGATAAAGAAGATGTGATTTTTCTATAAAGTGGAATACTACTCAGCCATAAAAAATGTGAAATTAGAGTCATTCATAGAAAAATGGATGCATATTGAGGATAAACTCTTAAGTGAAATAAATAAGTCACACATGTGTAAATACCTAATAGTTTCTCTGGTGTGAAAAACTATAATTGTACATAAGATCCTAAGGGTATAATTGACAATGAGAAACAGGAAGAAATGGTCTAAAGGTGTAGGGGAAGTGGGAAGGGTAGGGGAAAGGAAATAAGGGAAAAGAAAAAATGAAAAAATGGAAATAAAATATTTGTAAATAGGGAAGAGAGGAGGGGGTGAAGAGAAAGCAGGGGTCAAAAAATGAGAACCAAGACCTTTCATGTAAAGGTACAAGATCCCAATGATGAATGTAACTGTACTGTATACCTAAAATGTAGCAATGAACTCACTAATAAAAAAAAAGAGATAATAAATGGTATTGGGAGAACTGGCTATAAATGTGCAGAACATTGAATCTAGACCCATTTTTTTCACCATGTACTTTTTTGAAAAAATGGATCAAAGAACTAAATGTTAAGACAGAAATACCTGTGTTGTTGGAAGAGAAAGTAGGTAAAACTCTTGACACCACAGATATAGTCCAGGACTTTTTGAACAGAACTGTGATTTCACAGAAAATAGTACTGAGAGTCAACAAATGTAATTGTATCAAATCAAAAAGCTTCTTCACAGCAAGAGAAACTACCAACAGAATAAAGGACAACCTACAAAATGGGGAAAAAATTGCCAACTATACCTCAGAGGACCAAAATCTGGAATATATCCCCCCCCACAAAAAAGTCATAAAATGAGCAACTGAAATGCATAGAGAGATACTACACAAAAGTACAAAAGGTCAATAAATACATGAAGAAATGCTCAGCATCACTGGACTTTACAGAAATACAAATTAAAATGGCATTGAGATTCCATTTTACCCCAGGAAAAAAAGTGTTCACCAACAAGTAATCAAATAATATCCAAGGCTGGCCATATTGGGGTGATTGGGGGAGGTATCCTATTACAGAGCTGGTGTGAATGTAAACTAGTACAACCACTTTGAAAATCACTATGGAGATCCTCAAAAACAAACTAGAAATTCCATTAGACCCAACTATTCTCCTTCTAGGTATCTTCCTGAAAGAGTACAATGGAGCAAAAAGGTGAAAAGGAAAACTAAAATAATACTGAGGCACGTGAATAAAATACATGGCCTTTCTGAGGAAAAATCCTAGTATTACTACTCCACAGCTATACAGAATAGGGAATGTTCCTTTTTTCTCACTTTTGGGATTGACAATCAATTATCCATCACATAGAGTAGTAATTAAAATAAATTGAAAGTGAGCAATAAAATAAATAAATACAAAGCAAATTAGTTCTGTACAAAGTATGACACTATTTTAAACTTCCCAAGAGAAAGAGGGAAAATCTCAAAAGACAAAAAACAAGTGAGAAAATGAAGCCAAAGCAATAATGTCAAATTTGATCCTCTTGAGTATAAAAATGGGATCATCACAGTCTGTTTATGAGAAGGGCTCAGATTGCATTTTCCATTCATGGGATATTTCATAAAATCAGAAGTGGTTCACTGTACCTATTGTGACTCTCAAGGAATTTTATAATCAATAAAAGAAGAATTTAAAAGGAAAGTGGGTTCTCTCCACCTCCTCAGGGAAAACAAAAACTCTATTTCTAGATGAAGCTCTAGATGAAGGAGCAAAAGTCTCATCTGAGGTGTGAGTTTTGCGTCATCGGCATGGCTTAGACTCAGAGCTACCTCTGCTGTGCAGCCCAGCCCAAACTATGGTCCTCCTCTGGAGCCGTGCCATTTCCAGTGGGTGCCACTGATTGGCTCTGACACAGTGCCACGAGGGTAGCTGCATGGGCACCACTGAGCGCCCCCCCCATTAGATCCCCTGATTGAGCCAGTCCTTGATGCACTACAAAGCCACTGTGATAAACACAGCATGGTACTGGAAAAGAAACAGACCTGAGGATCAGTGGAACAGATTGGACGACACAAAAACAACTCCAGATGCACTCAGCTACCTCATCTTTGGCAAAGGAGCTGACAGTCCCCACTGGAGGAAAGATAGCCTCTTTAATAAATGGTGTTGGAAAAACTGGATCTCAACCTGCAAAATATTAAAACTAGACTGTTATCTGTCACCATGCACTAAATTAAAATCCAAGTGGATTAAAGACCTAAATATAAACAAAGAAACACTAAACTTGCTGGAAGATAAGTTAGGCAGAACTCTTGAAGACATTGGTATAGGAAAAGACTTTATGAACAAATCCTCAGTAGCATGGGAACTAGCAGAAAGAATCAACAACTGGGATCTCATCCTATTAAAAAGCTTCTGTATTGCAAAAGAAACGATCAACATAACTGAGAGACAACCTAAAATGTGGAAAAAACTTTTTACCAGCTGTTCCTCAAAGGACTATTATCTAAAATATATAAAGAACTCAAAACAAGCAGTGCCCCAAAATATAAAGACCAATTCTAAAATGGGCATCTGAAATGAACAGACATTTTTCAGACAAAGAAAAAAAAGCAGCAAGTGAATATATGAAAAAATGCTCCATATCACTGGTCATTAGAGAGATGCAGATGAAAACAACTCTGAGATTCCACCTCACCCACAAATAATGACTGCTATCAAGAAATCACACAACAACAAATGTTGGCGTGATTGTGGGGAGAAAAGAACCCTTCTCCATTTTTGGTGGGAGTGCAGACTGGTGAAACCACTATGGAAGTCAATATGGAGATACCTCAAAGAACTAGGATTAGAGGTTCCATTTGACCCAGCCATCTCTCTGTTGGTTTTTTTTCCAAATGAATTGAAAGAATCATATCACAGTGATATATGCACACACATGTTCATAGCAGCACAGTTTGTAATAGCTCAAACTTGGAAACAGCCCATCTGCCCATCAATTGGAAACTGGATAAAGATGTGGTTTTTCTATAAAATGGAATACTACTCAGCCATAAAGAATGACAAAGTAGATTCATTCATAGGTAAATGGGTACATTTTGAGGATATACTCCTAAGTGAAATATATAAGTCACACAAATGCAAATACCAAATAGTTTCTCTGGTGTGAAAAACTAAAATAGTACTCAAGATCCTAACAGGACAATTAGCAATGTGAAATAGAAAGAAAAGGACCAAACGTGTAGGGACAGTGAGAAGGATAGGGAAAGGGGAATAAGGGAAATGGAAAAAAATATGAGAAAATGTAAAAATGGAATTAAAGTGTTTGAAGGTGAGGGGGGCAGGGGGGGGTGAAGGGAGGGTGGGGACAAGGGGAAAAAATGAGAACCAAGACCTGGCATGTAAAGGTACAAGATCCCAGTAATGAATGTAACTGTACTGTCTACCTAGAATGCACCAATAAATTCAATTAAAAAAAAAGTCTCATCTGTGAATTTAAAAACCCAGTCTATGTCTTCCACATGGTATGCATAACGTAGTAAACCCTGTACTGATGGCTAACATAATGAGACAAAATGTAAGGACAAACATGACCCCAAGTATGCATAGATGCTAGTAGATCTTTGTAGAGCAAATACAGGAGCAAAATCATAGGTGATTTATTAATGAAATGAGAACAGGCTTAAAATAGATGCAAAAGAACTAAATATCTATGTTAAAACAGTTGGAGGAGGAGGTGAAGGGAGGGCAGGGGTTTGGGGAAAACATGAGAACCAAGACCTGTCATGTAAAGGTACAAGAGCCCAATGGTGAATGTAACTGTATTATATCTTAAACATTTTTATTTCTCCTGCCTCTCCTTTCCTCTCTCCTCCCTCCATCTCTAGATCCCCTTCCCATTTCCAAAAGGTCTCCTTGTTTCCTATTTTATTTTATGTTGTTTTGTTCACTAAATTTTTATACTTGAGATTCTCACATAAGAGAATCTTGGCAATATCTAAGCCAACTACCCTCCCTAAGGATTTTGCCTGATTTAATGTATACAACATTGATGGTGATTAAAACTTCAGTTTATTAATTAATAGTGTTGTGCTCTCCAAATGCACACCCCTATACCAAAATTAAAACCAAAGTAAAGGCCTGTAAGAATGTATGACAATCCAGTATTTGTGACCCACCTGTTAGGAATGTTAAGTCTACAATACAAGCAAATTCTGACTACTCGATTAGTTTGACTATCAAAAAGGTCCATCAAAAGCAGAATGGGAGGGCTGATCTTTGATCTGTTTGTGCTCTCCACACAGAAAGTGAGAGTAGAGAATATCCTGACTCCTTGTGCACCAGTTCTTGAGGCAGGTAAAAATGCAAAAAGAGAAACAAAGAGAAGAGGAAAAGGACTGAGAAGGAGAAAGAGACAGAGAGAGGCTCATGCCCCATCTTTTAAGTTAGAGCATATATCAGAAGAAAAAATATTTTGGCACAGTGAATGTGAATCTGTGCTTAATTTTACCAACATATCAGCCACTCCTCTTTTAGAGCCTATCCTTACTTGGAGGAGGACAGATACACAACTCCAGCCTCCTGTTGTTATCTTGCTCTACCTAGAGGGAGAACAAAAGTGAGAACTGATGAAATTCATGACCAAAGGCACAAACTCCCCAAAGACTAAGATCTAATCTTAAGATTATAAAATGCTTCTCCCCATCTAGTCCTTACAGCTCTTCACTAAGGGCCTGGTTTACTGCAGCCCCCCACCATCCAATATATCGTGTCCACCTTTTTACAAAAATATCTCAGGGTGTTCTAACAGGCATGAGTTTGATGAGATTGAGCAAGCAAGGGAGTTACAGATGGTTATGGAAGTAATGAAGTGATTATCAGAAAAGTAATATTTAAAAGATGACAAATATGCTAAGAACTTTAATAAAAAGTGGCAAAACAGGGGTAAAATATTAGCAGAGATATGACAATTCTAAGAAAGAAATTAAAAAGGTACATACCAAATAGTATAACAAAAGAAGAATGTGTTGAATATTGAATGTGTTTAATTAGTAGACTGAATACAGCTGAATAAAGAACCTCTGAGCTTAGGGTGGTTTAAGAATCTTCCAAAACTGAAAATAACTATAGTCCAACTACAAAAGTTCTAGCACATTACTTAGTGACATTTCAAGAGAGAAATGAGAAAAATGAACACAAGCAATAGTTCAAGTGATAATGGCTAGGAATTTCCCCAAAATTAATTTCAGGCACCAAATCACATCCACAAAATTCAAAAACTACTGAGCAGAATACATTTCCCCAAACTACATTTAAAATACTTATTCAAAATTCAGAAAATGAAAGATTAGGAATGAACAATCTTGAAAGAGGATAGAAAAGGAGAATCACCTATACTTGGAAATTAAACCACCCACTTCTATATAACACATAAAGAAGAATCTCAAGAGACGTTTTAAGTATTATTAGTTAAATGAAATATAACTTAGCAAATCTGTATAATATGCTATACATTTAGAGGGAAATATATAGCATTGGATCTATGTATTAGAAAAGAAGAAGGATTGAAAATGAAATTTAAACTTCCATCTTGGAAATAAAATCAAAGCAAGTAGAAGAAAAGAAATTTTTAAAACAAAACAGAAATAAAGGAAATTGAAACAAAAAATCTGTACAGAAAAATCAACCAAATTCAAAGCTGGTATTTTTAATATATCAATAAATTTGATAATACTTTATCCAGGGAAAACAATAAAAAAGAAAGAGAACACTTCATAAATAAGCTAGTATCAGAAAGGAGGAACATTACTATCCATCCAATAGCTATTAAAAGCATACTAAATGAGTACTATGAATAGCTCTATGTTCGCAATTTGAAAGCATAGATTAAATGAGACTTTAAATGAGTAGTTTTAGAAACCTATTCCTTGAAAGACATGATCTGTCAAAACTAAAGAAACAGACAATTTGAATAGGACAAAAGTAGTAAGGAAATTTGATGAATAATTAATAATCTTCCAAAGCAGAAAATACTGGGCCCCAATGAATTTTACCAAATGTTTAAGAAAACAGTTATGCTAATTATCTACAATCCTTCAGAATATAGATGCAAACTAATAGTTACTAATTCGTCACTGGAGGCCAGTATTTACCCTAATCCCAAATCAGACAAAAGCACTCACTATTAAAAAGGGCAAACTCCCATCAATATCATCAAGAATGAAGATGCAAAAATCCTCAACAATTTATCAGAAAATTGAATGCAGCAATGTATAAAAAAATTATACACCACAACTAAGTGAGATGTATCCTAGGTGAGCAAAGCTGATCTGACATTCAAATAATAATTAATGTAGTCAATCTGTCAAAGCAACAAGCTAAGAATATTGCATGATCATTTCAGTAAGTCCAGGAAAAAAAATGTGGCAAAATTCAACATCCATTCAATTATCAGCAAATTAGGAAAAGAGAAGAATTTTTTCAACTTAATAAAGAATATCTACAAGAAAACTTCCACTAACACAATGCTTAATGTTGAAAAACTAGAAGCTTTTCCACTAAGTTTGGGAACAAAGTGAAGATGTCTCTTCTCCCCACCTATTTCACCATTGTATAGGAGTACTAACTAATACAGTAAGATGATAAAAGGTATGCAGACTAGGAAGGGAAAAAACAAACTGTCTTTGTTCTCAAACGACGTTTTTTTCTCTGTAGAAAATCTGAAAATGTCAACAAAACACTCTTGAAACTAATAAGCATTATGACAATGTTTCTAGAGCAAAATTACAGGATACAAGGTTAATAGACAAAAAGGCAATCACTTTCCTATGTATTAGCAATGAACAGGAGGAATTTGAATTTTAAAATATATTGATATTTCTATTTATTTTAGCATTCCCCAAAATGAAACACTTAGGTATGTTAGCAAAATGCATGCAAAATCTGTATGAGGAATACTACAAAACTTTAAACTAAAGAAAAACTGAATAAATGAAGTGTTATGTCATGTTCATGGATAGGAAGGCTCAACATTGTCAAGGTGGCACTTTTTCCAAATTTTTTCAGATTCAACACTACCGTAATCAGAATTCCAGCAAGTTATTTGGGGAACAGCAAGAAACTGATTCTAAAAGTTTGTAGAGAGAAGCAAAAGATACAAAACAGCCAAATAAATCTAAATGGAAAAGGCAGAATCATAGGACTGACACCACGTGATGTGAAGACTTACTGCAAAGGTAATCAAAAGTGTCACATTGGAAAAATAATAGAAAAATAAACAGAATAGAATTACAGAGGCCAGAAGACCTATATAGATGTAGATCCATGACAAAAAGAAAAGTCAACACAATACAACAAAGATAGTCTTTCAAAAAATGATGCTGAAACAAATGAGTAGCACATGAAAAAATACAAATATAATCTAGACATGGACCTTACATGCTTCACAAATGTTAATTCAAAATGGACTATTGGCTGAGAATGCACCTCAATGGTAGAGCTCTTTCCTGAAATAATCAAGGCCCTGAGTTCAAAACACAATTTTTTTAAAAAGGCTCATAAACTTAAATACAAAATCCCTAAATGATAATATTGAAAAATAACCTGGAATTTCCTGATGAATTCTGATGATATTTTGGATTCAGTACTAAAAAATGATCCATGAAAGAAAGTATTGATAAGCTGGACTTCATTAAAATTCAGAACTTCTGTTCTGTGAAAGACAATATCAAGAGAATGCAAAAGCAAGCGTAGATTGGGAGAAAATATTTTCAAATGACACATTTATTAAAGAAATGTCAAAAAATCTTAAAAATTCTTAAAACTCAACAATAAAAAAATAAAGCAAAATACTAAACAGGTGCTTCAACAAAAAAGATAGGGAGATGGCAAATAAGCCTATGAAAAGATTTCAATATCATGTCATTGGGAAAATACAAATGAAAACAACTGCATACCATTACATGGCTATTAGAATGGACAAACCCCAGAACACAGAGAACATCAAATGCTGCAAGGATATTGAACAGCATGAACTCTTATTCCTTGTTGATGAAAAAGCAAAGTAGCATAAACACTAAAAAACAGTTTGGGCCATTTCTTGCAAACCTACATTCACATCATAATACCCAGCTATTACATTCCTTGTTATTACCCAAAGGAATTGACAACTTATACTCATGCAAAATGTTTGTATATGGTATATACAGAAACCTTATTCATACTTTCCAAAATATGGAAGCAACCAAGATACCTTCAGTAGGTGAGCACTTCAAGAAATGGTGATATATTCAGAAAATAGAGAAAAAAATATTTCTAAAAAGAAAAGTATCAGGTCATAAAAAAAAAGAGAAAACCAACTAAAATGAGTGAAAGACAAACTATAATAGCTACATAATATGTTTCCAACTATATAGTATTTCTAGAAAAGGAAAATCTGTAGAGACAGTAAAAATATTAGTGGTTACCAGGGATCAAGAAGTTTGGGGGATAAGTAGGCTGAACATGAAAGACTTTTATGACAGCAAACGGTGGGCACATGTCATTATTTGTTGAAATGTGTTGAGTTCACTCCAGGGTGAACACTACTACAATATATAACTTTAGACAGTAACAACATATCAATGTTCACCAATTTTGACAAGAATATCAATCTCCAGGAGAACATTGATGGTGGGGAAGTTTGTGCATGTGTGATGATGGGGCCAGATGGGAATTGTGTGTACTTTCCATTCAGTTTGCCTGTGATTCTAAAATGATTCTCAATAATAAAGTTTATTAACTAAAAGTAAACATGTTCATTCATACCAAGTCTCCCTCTTGATTACTTTGATATTGGGCATCTCTCCCACTTCCCTAAATTTGCCTTTCAACTCTTGGAAACATTTTGGTGAATCTTCTACAGGCTATAACTTTTTGAAGGGTAAGTCCTTGCCTCTTTCATCTATCACTAAATTCTAACTTTCTCTCCCATATGAGGAGCACAGTCTAATGAGCTAATAGAGGTGAAATGTGTAATGGGCTTTGATTTAGAGTCAGACAAAAACATGTTTTAAATCCCAATTCTACCAGCTACTAGAGATATAATAATAGGCAAAATAGTTGTATAGTCTCTACTTTAGTCTCCTTATCTATTAGATATTGTCTTAGTTACTTTTCGCTCTGCTGAGACAAAATACCCAACATCCACAAGCTAAAGGGGAAAAGGTTTACTTAGCTCACAGTTTGTAGAAGTTTCAGTCCATAATTGGCATGGCAGACAGGCAACACAGAGGAAAAACAGTTAATGGCGGGCAGAAGGTAGCAAAAAGTAAGCAAGCAGGGACTTTAGCAGCCCCTTTCTGCACCTTTCTGCCCCTTTTATACTCTATCTAAGCTGATGAGATTAGGGCATTGCCAAACCAATCAGTGAACTGATTTAGTAATCACTCACCCTTAATCCTAGCATCACAAAATCTGGATTCAGCCATCTCTGAAATAATCCCACACCACCAATGACTGCATGAGGCTTTGCTGGGGACATACAGACACAAACCATAACAGATATGAATAACAACAATTCTCTCATGATTTTGTTATATAGAATACATGAGATAATTTATGCAAATATTTAAACATCAAACTGTGCTTGATATGTAATAAGTACTCTATAAATATCAGTCCACTTTTAAGCAAAATCACGCTAACAGTTTTTAAAAATTGATAATTCCATCAAGTTTGAAAATTAGGCCATAAAATTTTTGACTGTTATTTGTGTTTTTGACAAAAATAAATTTCCTACACTTTCATTGCAAGTAATATTTCCCATGCTACATATTAACTGGCCTTTCCCAGGAAAGAGGAGACAATGATCAGAGACAGAAAGGTAGAGGGAAGAAGAAGCTAAGAAGAAAGCAGCTTACTTTCTCTCTCTTCTTCAAATAACATCTCAAGCAGCAGCTGCTGCCACTGGGAAGGCTCTTCCTCCAAGATCCCAGCTACCCTTGAGAGTCCTTACTGTTTGTCCACCTGAGTCCATACCCAGTATTCTCAGCATGTCCTCCTTTGGAGTTGATATTTCTACCTATAGCAAAATCTCCTTTGCCAACTATTACTATTTTGCTTTTTCAGATTTCAACACTTTTATACCTATCTCCATATACTAATGCCCTTTACTATACTATATTATATGCTGTATGTTTTTCTGATGAAGTCAAGTCATATTTTATCCAACGTAACAAAGATCTTTTTCTTATATGTGGACTCAAGGTATATGTGTTTATTCATAGGACTTAGAGCCTTATAAACAGGCTTTCTTCCCAAAATGAAATGCCTATGTTTGTAAAATTTATAAAACTAGCAGAACATGGAAGAATTAAAATAGTTTACAAGACTTAAGGACATTATATATTCTAGATGGTAGTCCTTTGTCTGAGGAGTAGCTGGTAAAATATTTTCCACATTGTAGGTTGTCTCTTAGTTCCTCTGGTGATTTCTCTTGCACTGCAAAAACTTTTTAATACAATGAGATCCCAGTTGTTGATTCTTTGTGTAAGATCTCATGCTGCCGAGGATTTGTTCATAAAGTCTTCTCCTATGCCATTGTCTTTGAGGGTTCTACCTAATTTACTTTCCAGTAAATTTAGTGTTTCTGTTTTGATATTTAGATATTTAATCCTCTTGGATTTTAGGACATTTCTGAGTACCATGAAGTAATTCTTCTCTTTAATATGATCAAGTCTATTAGTCACAGAGTTCATCTCCTCCATGGGCAGTCAAAGCCCACCATATTTTCTGGCTGTAGTAGCAAAGTATCTCAAACTGAGTCACTTAAGCAACATAAATTTTCTGTGGCAAAAATTCTTGATGCGAGAAGTCCAAAATCTAGATATGAGTAGTATTGGCTCCTCAAAAGGCCTCTGAGAAAGGAACTGTTTCATGCCTCTATCTCAGCTTCTCTTTTGCTTTACTTGGCTACTAGAAGCATCATCCTTATCTCTGTTTTTATGTTCACAAGGCATTCTTCATATGCTCACACCTATGTTAAAATTTCCTCTTTTAACAAAGATTTATTCATATTGAATTAGAAGCACACCCTACTCTGGTATAACCTAATTTTATCTAATTACATTCGCAATTACTCTATTTCCAAATAAGGTTATATCCTGAGTGACATAATCTGTCCACAATACAGGCCAAGGTACACGTTGAAGAACTTACGTTTTTAGTTTGCTACAAATTTTAGACACATCTTTGAATAATCTTTTTTCACAAAAAAAAACTCCAAGTCCCTCAATTTCCTTTTAAATTTGAAAAAAAAAGATGAAAAAAAATCAAATGTAATCAAGTTTTTCCTTCATTCATAACCCTAGGTACCATAATTTGGGAAGATGTGTTTGTGTTTCACTTACATTATAGTATTGAATGATGTAACTGTATATAATTTATGATGGTTCTTCCAATTAGTCGAGTTCTTCAAAAAGTCAGGTCACTCAGAGACTGTCTAGAAGCATATTAATTAGAATCAAATAAGACAGAATGGCATTATATTCCACCACTAAAAAAGGTACAGTAGAATTAGAGAGATTTGCTACTAGCTGTTACAAAAAGAGGAGATATTATATCAAGGGAGGAGAGAGATAAACAGGGTAGAAACAAAATAAAACTGGAATTTTGTAAACAAGAAAAGAAACAGACCAAGATATAGCTTACCGCAGGTAAATAGGAAAAAAATAGGGTATTATTAATACAGATAACACCAATACATAGTTTAAAACCAAATAGGAAAAACCCTCAAAGCAAAATTTTTACAATATAGTACTTTTTATTTGCCCTTCTATTTTTGATTTAAGAAAAGAAACCACGAGCATTATACATAGCAATGATGCATCGGGTTGTCTACCACTATCAGCTAAAGGCTAAGGTGTTTTGAAATGGCATACATACTTGGGGGAGCAGAAAAATTAACTCAAATTTCTTGAGCTCTCACCAAATTTACCACATAAGTCATTGAATTTTGAAGAAAGATGTGGGAAGCTAGGAATTACTTTTTTTTTTCAATGACTCTTGGTAGTTCTAGTCCCAAAAGAGGGGAAGCCTTGATTTGGAACACTTACTCTGATTTTTAAAATACACATTCAAATGTAGCATGGTTTTTCTCTGATATGAGAGACCAAATTATAAATAAAGAACAAAATGAAAGAAACATAGTAGGAAATAGAGAGATAGAAGTTTTGCAAAAGAGAAGAGCACCAAGAGATGAAGCTGGGGACAAGGTAGGGGGATAAAAAGAATTAGTATGTGTTACACACATGTACCAATTCTCCATGAGAAATATAATCATTGTGTACTGCAAACATTTACCAATAGAAGTATAAATTTTGAAAAATAACATTGTGGATTCTCTAGTTGCACAAATACAAAACAAGTCCCTCTTCTGGCATCAAAGCATTTGATATGCTCCAAGAAGGTAAACTGCTTCATGTGACATAAGGTTTGGCTTTGTTGTGGGCTGTAATGTACATCTAAGTCCATGGATCCTACTGAGAAATATTGGAATAATTCTTTCTGCAATGATTCTGTAGATTACTGCTATTGTGTGTGTGTTTGTGTGTATTCTTGTACAAGCAATTAATATCAGGAGATGGAGAATTATGATGCTGAAGACTACAAATTTGTAAGTTTTCCTCAAGCTACAGGACAATCTACAGGAAGAAATAGGTCTTCACATGATGATGCTTAACCTTACATTTACGGCCCTTTGAGGCTTTATGTCAAGCAGAATAACAGATCTTGAGCAATAAGCTAAGGTCAGATTGTGCATTCAAATGTGAGTGCACTGTTGGAGACCAAAGACAAAAGCAATTTCTGTAAATGGGATGAATTACAAACAGAAAATCCTGAAATGGAAAAGATTTAGGGCCACAGAGTACTGTGTCTTAGCATGGGCTGGTGATAAAGAAGTCTCCTCTAAGGGTTTCAGATTATGCATATAACGGCTGGCTGGCAGGAAGTATTCAACGTCGGGAGATACAGAAGTCCTCCCAGATGGAGATGAAGAAATGCTGGTCTTTACAATGCTTGCAGAGTTTAAGGAATAATACCTAGTACTGAAATCCAGTTTGAAGTTTCCCTATATTGGGTATCCTTCTGTTATCCTTACGTCTTAAGGAATGATTTGTTAAATGTTACAATCTGGTCTCATCTGTGCTTTGAAAAATTAGGAAAAATACTTATATCAACATTTGGGACAGAGTAGTGTTGAAGAGCACAGCCTTATTCCTCCAATTGAGGTTGAATATTGACAAAGGCATCTTCCCAAGGGAGGTCGATTTTGCCAGAACTACAGTAGAAGAGACAGGCAGCAAAGCGAGCAGGGGATTCTGCTAGTGCTGACTGGTGTGCAGTCTGACAGAAGCAGATAGCACTGGATATCAATGGAGGAACTGATTTTAAACAACGCTATTCTCCCAAATATCCTGAAAGGCAAATGACATCTAAAGAACTGAGGCATTCTGGGGTCACGTTTCTATTACTATTCTTAAGGGACTCACTGTGCAAACAGCATAATTGTTTTGTGCACTTAGAAGTTTCTGTGCTTTATATTCTATCCTCTGCGTGGTAGTACGTGATTTTGCTTCAATAAATAAACTAATGTTTGCTGTTATTATAAAAAATACTGCTTGTAAGAGTAATGGTAACACTACATTCAACTTTCTTTTGAACTAGAGAAAATGATAATCCCTGACTAAATAAAAAATAAATAAAATTTAATCTCTGCTAGTAGTTTTCTTCTATTCCCAACCTCCTTTACTCCCCACACCTAAACCTTTTAACCATTTCTGGCAAAATAGCAGAAAGTACTAAATTTCACCTCCTTTTCCTGTCAATGCTATGATAAGCCTGTTAATGAGTAATAAAATAACCAAAAGGAAAGGAGAAGGCAGAGATGTTAAGAGGTCTGAATAATCAACACATTAATTAATCTCATCTGACTAATCCTTGATTCATAAAGGAACA
Organism: Fukomys damarensis; assembly: GCF_012274545.1. Classification (NCBI taxonomy): domain Eukaryota; kingdom Metazoa; phylum Chordata; class Mammalia; order Rodentia; family Bathyergidae; genus Fukomys; species Fukomys damarensis. The sequence continues at coordinate 37,665,616 of NW_022900938.1, read as the reverse complement.
TGAAAAAATGTCCCCAAATATTAACATCTTTCTACCTAGATAGACTATTGACATTCTCACAAGGGAAAAGAAAAAAAAAAACACCTTTGCTGTAATTATCAAGTAGAAATATGCAGGCACTATTTCAGGTATGAAAGGGGGAAATATAGTAGTTTAGGGTTTTCTCAGGAATCTTCTAGCAGTAATAAAAAATATAAATAATTTGGAAAGAATCAGTTAAGTGTCACTTAGTCCACTGTTCTGCCTCCTAATAGAACAATGTTTGCATTTGCAGCCTCTCAATTGGCAACTTTGCTAGAAAAATTAGCTGTTTCAGTTGGTAAATACAGGTGGGTCCTACATTTTTTCCAATAAATATGTTCTGTAAAATGTGTATAAATCAAATAATTTTTTAAAATATGCTCCATGATATTTCCCTCTAAAGAAATTTTGTGGAATTATTTTTGTCTGTAAAAGTAAATATCTTACCGAATAGTTTCTCTGGTGTGAAAAACTATACTGGTGCATAAGATCCTAATGAGATAATTGACAACGTGAAATAGGAAAAGGGCTAAAGGTGTAGGGAAAGTGAGAACGGTAGGGGAAAGGTAATAAAGGAAAAGAAAAAATATGAGAAAATGAAAAAACGCAAATAAAGTGTTTGTAAAGGGGGAGGGGAGAAGGGGGCGAAGGGAGGGCAGAGACAAGGGGAAAAAATGAGAACCAAGACCTTTCAGTAAAGGCACAAGATCCCAAAGATGAATGTAACTGTACTGTATACCTAAAATGTACCAATAAAGTCCAAAAAAAGAGAAATGTCATTTTAGGATTAAATCATTAATTCATATTCTTTGAAAGTAGAGCTTGTCTGTAACCTAAAAAGCTAAATTAGTATAATACATTTGTTACATGCCCCTATAAACTGCAAACCTTACTAATTAGAAATTGTATAAATTAATAAATTTGTTTATTAATAAAATAGTATACCACACTGGATAGAGAATTTCAGTGTCCCTTAATCTCTAGCACATCCTACAATTTACTACAAGTAAATTTTTATTTAACTTAAACACCCCCTCCTTGTCTAAGATCACAGCTAATTATTGACAGACTAGATTTTAGAATCTGTCCTTTGTTTGCTTTAACAGTGCTGTATTTTGGATCCTGGGTTTTAAGTTCTCCCTGAATACAAACCTTGCCCTAAACTCTTTCACTCCCTCTTATTTTTGCCTTTCACCCTGGATCTCTACACCTCTCCGGTTCATTATTGTAACACTACATTCCGTGACGAGGACTTATAATGCCTCCCTTTCCTAAAGTTGAGTTTCAAAATAATTACTTAAGTTTATAATGAAAATAATACTAGCAATCAACTATAATTTCCCACTTCTTATGGGGGAAAAAAATGATAACATCCTTTGAAGACCAATCAGTCTATTTGTTTAGGCGAAAAAACTCTGTCTTTGGTATCAAAGACCAATAATCCTGTAAAACAAAAACCCTTCCTTGACAGCTTAGACTTAACTGAAGAAACCTGGATATAGCACAGGACTATCAAAAGAATTTTTTTTCTTTTACATTTTTCTGTTTGCTTTGCATTTTCCAAGGTCAAGTGCAGAAATTTAGATTAAATTATGAGCATTAACCAATCTCTGACCTAATTAATTTATGCATTTGAGATAGAAGTTATTTTCAAATGAATAAAAATATTTGATGGCTAATTCAGGAATTTTTTTAAAAAGAGGGAAAGAAAGACGGTGGGAGTGCTGAAGGAAGGAAAATGGATAGATGACACCCAAAACAAGCTTCAGAATTTATAGAGACTTTATTATTAATACGTAGAGATACATCTCTACCGAAAAATCTCATTATTAGACATTCACTACATTTTGATTATTATATAACATTAAACATCTGAAAGAATAAGAAATTTCAGACAGCAGGATATGATATACCTGTTACAGAATACAGTAAATTCCAATTGGAAAAAAAAACCTAGATGTTCTGGCTTTCACAGACACCATATTCAACTTTTCCAAACCCAGCAGGAAACCAAATTACTTTTTTGTTAGAAGGAACAGAAGAGAAAAGAGAATGAGAAAATATTTGTCATGCTAGCCCTCCTCAAATGCTCTCTGGGACCTATTTATCTCTTGCTTATTATGTAGTCTATAGAGGATACTGTCCTGAAAGTTATGCAGCAGCTCTGGGGAATGGTGAAGAGTCGCATTCCATAGACCTCACAAAGAGTGCTTTACCCCTTGGAATCAGGAATGACTCCCCATGGCTGCTCAACCTTAGAAACTTGTAGAATGTCCATGGTCCAGGAACTATCAAGGTAATTTTGCACAGGATGAGCTCAGAGAGGAGCTGTTCTTCACATGCTATTGATCACAGATGGAAATATATCTTCCTTAACTGGGTATGCTGCCCTTTAAAGTCTCCCACTTCAATGTAATAGGACAGATTGAATATTTTTCCATGTTAGTGGGTGGAAGTTTTTCCAGTGCCACCCAGTTGCTCTTTTCTTAAAGAAAGCAAAATACAGATTTCCTTTGGTTGCACCAGACATCAAGAAATAAAAAATAGCTGTCTCACATGCAATGCAAAATGACATCCAAAGAAATCACACATCAGAAATCACACATGGCAGAAGTAAGCTTCCTTTTTGAAATATTTTGGCACCTGACATAAGAGCAAAAGAATTACACAGCCCACCTGAAAAAATATTTTTATAAAAAATTAATTAATATATTCTTTATAGGCTTGTCCTGAAATATAGATTGAGGGCTGCCTATTCAAACACAATACCGTAGGAAATACATTTCAATATTTAACAAAATAAGAAGTAGTAATTAGACCTAGAAGAGCAAATTGCAGCTCAATTGAATGCCTATACAATATCGAATCTGCTTCAGTTGCTAAAACCCAGCAAATCAGATATAAATGGACTTGATTCCTTATGAATAAATGCCCTCTGGTTAAAGTAGTCAGAAAGTTCCCAAGACTTTTAAAGAATCTCCCAAACAGAAAAAATATTCTCTTAAATTCTAATTCAAATGGGTTCTAATTCATTTTATTGCATACAAATCCCAATATAGAACTGTACTGAGGTCATCATTTCTATTTTAAAAGTCATTGGTTCCTTATGAAAATTCTTCAATGCTTCTTCCAGAAATAATGGAATCTCCCCCAAAATAAGTCAGAAGGTGATGGCCAGAGGCAGATTAAGGGAAAGTGCACCTCATTCCTTTAAAAAGGTGCATTTTTCTACGTCTTCAAATACTAAATACCAGAGAGGGAACTTCATATAGACACCTGTGTGAAATATTAATGAGACAAGTTGCCAACCTGTGTATAACTCAATGAAAGAGTAACCCAGGCAGGAAAATTGGCTCAGGAACATCTAATATATCGGCTGAAATGTTAGAGGTGATGTTTGAAGTGTGTAGCTTGTCAGTGCAAGGAAGAATATGAGCTACTTCCCTTTCTGTAACAGCTAATCTCCTTTTCTGGATTTTTCCTTATAGTTGGACAACTAAAATAATTTTGGCAGATAAAGTTCTCTAAATTATAGACCCTGTGGCATTGTGTGCTACTTTGTGTTTTTCCTAAGAAGATCCTTTGTTATCTAACTAATCTTAATTTGGTCAGAAAGTTTAACTGAAGTGTTCAGTTCTTTCCTGTTTCTTGTTTATGTGCTGACTGTAACATGGCCAGAGTGCTAAATTTTCTGTATCCTTACTAATTCACAAATTAATTTTACATATTAATGTGAAAGTAAAAATTAAACTTAGGAAAATATGACCCAAATTCATGAGTCCCTTAAATGGGTATTTTTCATATTTTGAGAGGTCAGGTATTTTGTCAAAGACATACATGCTTCCTTTATACTTCTGTGCATATAAGACACAGATAGCTTAACCCCAGAGAGAATACTAGTTATGTAATACCCCTCTAGTGTTCTTTCTAGTTCATTACAAAAACAGTTGTTGAACTCTCGTTATACACCAGGAATGGGGTTAGGCCCCAGAGATCCATTTTAAAGGCTGTGACAAAAATTCAAATATAATCTGAACAGGGCAACACAAAGGAATAAGTGCAACTGTGCCCAGGAGAGACTGGAGACATCACTAAAGAGATTTCTGGACATCTGATTTCGGGAATACATGTGGGAAATTTCCTGCTTGAAAAAAAGCTAGAAATGAGTTTCAAATAGAAGGGATAACATGTGCAAAAGTATGTGATCTAAAGGAATCTAGTGTCATCTATTTAAAAAAATGAAGAACCTTTCTGACTAGCTACATAATGGAATACATGAGGGGAAGTGCGGCTTTCTCAGGCACGAGTCTCCAGATAAGAGCGTTGTGAATGACTAAATCCTGCTTTTTAAAACTGATTCACCGTTAGGCTAGTTCTACTTTGCCTTCAAATTTTGTTCAAAATCTTGCAAAATTTGTCCTGTAAGAAACTGTCATTTGAGCTGGCAAAGAAAATTAATCAAATACATTTTCATGAGCTGAGGATCTGCAGTTACCATAGTTAAAAAAAAAGAAGAGGAGGCAAAATCAACACAATATATATTGCATAAAAGAAATCACACAGATACAAAAATAGAGATAACATTATAGAGAAAGTTAAATAGAGGAAAATTATCTCCTAAGATACACTGGATGAAGTAAATAGAAGACATTAAATTGTGTCTATGCAAATAAGAGGATGGACACGATAGCAGGTATTCAAGAAAGGAGGGATATGAATAAAAATGACCATTTTTCTTTGGCATCTTAGGTTTTTCTCAGTCTTTAGAGGAGCTAATACAAAATCATCTAATACACATACTAGACTCAAAGGATATTATGCTAAGATTGCTTGAACCATTTACTCATTGTAACCTAGTATTTGGGTTCTCTGCACATGAAAAATTCATAATAAATAGGAAACATTGTGGGAAGCTTCTAAACATATATATAAAAGGAGAAGTATAGCTAGACAGTGAAAGAAAGCTAATGTAGCTTAGATAATGGCTGTATAAGAGCAAAGCAATGAACGAGAATTTAATAAGTGGTTACTGTGGCTAGTTTTTCCAGAGCCAATGAGAAAGGAGAGGCGAACTATCAATAGCCAATGCGATCTGCATCACCCCTACGAACTGTTCATTTGACTGCACTTGCTAGTGTGTGGCACAGCTTATGAAAGGGCCTAGAGGAAGGTGAGTAGATCTAGCCAGAAAAGAGAGTTACAGGAAGCAACAGGGGAGAAAAGAGAGTAAAATATTTGTTTTTACTGAAAGCTTGCAAGTAGTACCAGAAAAATTGGTAGCTATTTTAGAATACATAATTGAAATCACAATACAGCACACTTTTAGAAATTTTAGAAAGCAAAAGAAAGTGAATTCTCATATATTATTTCATGAGCAGAGAACTTATTTGAGGAAATATCTCACTGGACTTTTTTAGTTTCTTCCTTGGCTTGTAAATGATGTATCATTTCAGCATGAACCCAGATCATTATGAATCTCTAAAATCTATTAAGATTCATGCTTTATATAATAGATGTGCCCTCAGATATTCCTTGAACATCAAAAATTTTAAAACCCGTGCTTTTAAATGTTCTGAAGGGAAACTATTTAAAATACCCTGTGATAAATGTTTGGTCAAAGAAAGATCCTTCGGTAAGATGAATAATTCCTCCATATTTATAGGTTAGCCACTTTGAATTTTCATATACTGAATTATGTTTTCTCAAAGGGAGTAGATCCTAATGGCAATGATTTTATATTGCAAAGTGTATATCATATACTTACTTCAAATTTCAGTGCAAAATGAATGCAAACATTATTCCAATCACCTTTACACCATAAATACACCAAAATATTTTAGCCAATGAAAAACTCCCCACCACTAAATACATGTTTTCATGAAAAGCAAATTAGATACATACTCCTAAGGGAAAGAATTTAAATATATTCTTTGAATCATGCTCTACAATTTTTTCCAAAGCAGCTTATGCTGTATCTTACAAAGTCAGTGTTTACCAGCGTATTTATATGATTTTCTTTCTTTTGTTTTCCCTCCATTTGGCAGAACACACAGTACTATATAGGCATGTGTCTGAATATTTAGCCATACTATGCCAAGAGTGCACAAAATCCATAGGACTGTTTAATGTAACAAAGAATGTGTGGCTTTTTCATGTGAAGCCACATTCGTATGAGTTTCTCCAAAAGCTATTAATGGCAGAACATATTTGTCACTTGAAATTTACAAGACTACAATGAGTTTAAACAAGCCACCATTGACTTTATAATATTTCTTTTTTAACTTGTTGCCAAAAACTTCAGTCATGATTATTGGAATCAAGTAGATACATTCTTTAAGGCACAATAAACATTTTAGTTGTTTGAATGTAAAAATCTTAAATCATTGAGTTCTTGAATAAGATAAGCAATCAACATTATTTTTCTGTATTTTATATAGTGTTGAATTGTGTCTTGTATTATTTTAACCATTATTCTGCTCATCTTCTACCTTCCTTTTGAGTGTTGAAATTTACCTGTTTGGAGCTTCAATATTTCTAATGTATTCAATAATTCCTACCCCACCTACAGAGGGCACTGTTATGCAGGAAGAAACAAACAAAACACGTGAATTCTGGAACAGCTATTTTGCATGTTCCTGAGGAGTTTTTTAGATGCAGATAAATCTGTCTTTAAAAAAGAATATAATGAAGGTTATACATCTCTCTCTCTTTTTCTTTTTCTTTTTCTTTTTTTTTTTTGGTGAGGGGTGTTACTGGGAATTGAACCCAGGGCCTTCACACTGCGCTATGTCTCAACTAGGGATTTTTTTGTTTTGTTTAATTTTGAAAGTTACTTCTTTTTTTTTCTCATTGAGTTTATTGGTGCGCTTTAGGTATACAATACAGTTGCATTCATCTTTGGACTCTTTCACATGACAGGTCTTTGTTCTCATTTTTTCCCCATACCCCTGCTTTCTCTTCATCACCTCCTCCCTTCCCTGTTTACAAAAACTTTATTTCCATCTTTTCATTTTCTCAAATTTTTTATCTTACCTTATTTCCTTTCCCCTACTCTTCCCAGTTCCCCTACACCTTTAGCCCTTTTCTTACTATTACACATTGTGAAAGTTATTTCTTAAAATGTCCAGATTAGAAATAAACTTGTGAACCTCCTGCCTCAGACTCCTAGAGTGCTGGGGTTACAGGACTGTGCCTCTTTGAAATTGTGTTTCCTACAAATTCATGTACCTTCGGGACTCACAGATTTCAAGATGCCTGACCTGGATTATCTTCCTTTATTTTGATAGGTAATAACTATGCTACTTTCAAGACTCGAGTTCCAAAATACTCTTTCTATGGCATTTTCCTGATCTGTGTTTACCCCACCCTCCCCATCTCACAACAAGAGAGCCAGGCAATACTTTTCCCTATCTGGAAACTTCTAATAGGATTCTCTTCATAACAACCTTTTAAAGATCTATGACATAGATGTGAACTTTATTTTGTAATAGCCCTGTTAAATAGCAAACTACATGAAACAAGACCTTATATGCCCCAAATATTTACAACTTGTTTTCTACATGCAAGGAGATAATAATTGTTTAACTGAAAATATTATGTTCTTTAAACCAGTTGTCTTTGTGTTTTTTAATCATGTACTCTTAATGGAAAATGGTTCAAACTCTTATTTTCAACACAATTATTTGTAAATTTTATTTATTCATATTCTTATTATTATATTAATATAACATGCACACATAAAACATGCAAAAATTAAAAAGCTTAAAAGCCACTATACAAAATAGAAAATACAAACACTTATATTTTCGTTCCAAATACATTCAATGAATTTTGAAATTTTATCCAAGTCAAACCAGATAAATATAAACTTCTTAGCTATATGATTACTATCTAGTGTTAATGTAATTTATTGAGATGTTTTTCTGTATGCATTATTATTTTTCTCCTGGATTGAGGAAAAAAAAAGAAAGGGATCTGAATCAGGAGGTCTTCTTTTCTGTAAATCCCAAACTCGTGGAGAAGGAGAAATTAGGTGCCATGGAAGAAGACAGGAAGAGAGACAGGAGGAGAAATTAAGAGCAAAGAACTTTAGGAAGATTCTCAATGTGGGAAAGTGGACCAGTTGGCCCTGAGATCACAAAGAAACTGAGCCTTGCTTCCATCTATGACAGATAGATGATTTAACAGGCTTCACAAAGAATGCTTGGAAGGTGAAACTAGTGTTCCTAAGTAACTTCCTCCTAACCCTCGGGTGACATCAGAGCAGAGACCATTTGGATTTTAAGGTGTCACCAGACACAGTATTAGACTTGAGTATATCAGCAATCCTAGAACAGTCTGCCAGTTCTACACACCAACAGTGCCCCTCCATTTCCAAGACTTCGATAGAAAAAATTGCCCTAATAATGAGCAGGAGGATGAAATTTGATAAGATCCCGGGTGGATGGAGTTCCAGAATCAGAAAGAAGGATTTAAAATAAGGAAGTAATCATTCTCACTTACTTAACTGTATGTTCCCAGATACTTACATGGCCACATGTACTATCTTGCTTCTAGCACTTCTCTGCATAGCCTTTTTTGCAAACTCTTTTGATGCCAGTTCTTAGATCTCCCATTGCTTATTTTTGCTATTTAGAATAGTCCATTTTATGTGATTTTTCTCTCAGCAAATTTGTTTAAGGAATTAATTCACTTGTTAGACAGTGTTATTAGTTTTGTACACTAGAGGTATTTATCTCTGATTGAGTTTTTGTGTTAACTCTGATGTGTTTTTAGATAACATTTAATTCAGTTTTGATAAAAAATTACTAAATACTCAACAACCAAAGGCATTAGAACCAAAGAAAAGTGGTAATAGCCTTAACAAAATTTTAGATAATTATGTAACATCAAAAGTAACATATGTTGGTATAGTCAACTCATGGTGACCATGAGTAGCAGGTGCTGTCACATAGGGCTAAATGCCAAGTGGTTAAAGTAATTACCATGCAAGTAATTACCATGGAAATAGAATTCTATTTCATAATTACAAGGTATTTTTTTCCTTCTAGAGAGGTTTTGATGTCCTGTCCATGCTGCCAAATGTCTTTGCTAATAATAAAGCTAAATGTGTCTCTCAGTTTATCATTAAATAAAATCTTGTTTCCAGGAGAGATTAACACTAAAGAAACTAATTACTACTTTAATAGGAACTGAGGATAGTTACATTGTACTTTGAAAACTTTGAAAATAAATTGATTATTGAATAATTACCCTCTATGTAAATTTTTGGTCATTCACACAGGTAACTTCAATCTAATCCAGTAATTAAATCCTTTGACACAACTTGAATCTGAATCAACTTATTACCCATTCTCAATGTACTGCTTAATATGTTGGATTGCTGCAAAATTCTTAATACAAGTAAGTCTTCCCATATCAAATCTAGCTTTTCTTTCTCATGTAAACAGGTACTACCTTGGAACATTTCAAGAAGTATTACATTTTAAATGTCTAGTAAAACACAATTACTAGTTCCTGTTTCAATAACAGTCATTTAATCCTGCTTAGTTTATATAATAAAAGAGACACCATACAAAATTATACCTGTTCACATGTATTCAAATCTACCTGAGTTCTTGAACACTCAACAAGCCAGACACATTTTATAAAGTTATCTTATGGGAAAAATATGTAGAATCCGTAAGTATGGGAAAGATAAACACTAGTTACTAGGGAGGAGGGAGTAGAAAGAGAACTAATAAATTTCAGAAAATAAAAGCAATAGAAATGGTGATCATGATCATCTCTCTTATTTCTTTCCTATCCCTCAGGGGATGGTTGCACAGAACTGGGCTTGCCCATTATTTCCCCACTTTTTTACCACATCTTACATAAGGAGGAAAGAGAGAAGACATGAAAAAGTTCTCTCTAAGACATGTTCTAACTATGGTTCTTATACATGTTAAGGATATTTGAATTTGTATGAAGTCAGTTCTTTGAAATAAAGGCATAAGAAATTAAAAACTGGGTCACTTTTTTAAAAGGCTTAACAATCTTTAATCATTTTCTATGTCTGGCCAAGAACCAAGTTGATCTCCAACTCCTGGTTCCTAACCTTGTGATGCTTCTGCCTTAGCCTCCCAAGTAGCTGTGACTAGAGGTACATACCACCACACTCACCTGCAATTTCCTAAGATTCCATATTAAAACAATGCTTTTGTATTAATTAAATATAGCATTATTTGAAGAAATGATCAGCCTAATGATATCTGAATACCTCGCTTCACATACTTGATAGGGAAATAATATTTATATATAAAACTATCAACAGAATTCGATGGCAAAAAACTGCCAATGACTTTGGGATACTGGGTAGAGAGTTTAAAGGGAACTGTCATAAAGATTAATTCAAGAAATTACTAAAATTGAACTTGGGGGGATGAATTCAATGGGAAAGTGCTTGCCTGGCAAGTGTGATACCCAGTGTTCTATCCTCAGCACCAATGAAAACAAAACAAAACAAAAATTTAACTTAGACATGGAAGAATTGGGTAGGATGCAATAAGTGAAATACATTTGGAAAAACACTCTTATTAAGCATATTTAATATTCACCATTCACATTTACTGTCTAGGAAAAAGAAGCTCACATAGGAGCCCTATAGTGTTCAGGGAGTGTTAAGAAAATTACATTCCCTCTGCTAAGGGCTACAAATGTTTTTCCTTAGAGAAAAAAAAAAGGTCTTTGAGTAGTATGCTTAACAAGAAGGGGTACAAATTTCATTGAAAATAAAAGGACAAGGGGGTGAAGGGAGGGCAGGAGTAACAGGAAAAAATGAGAATCAAGACTTGGGAAAATGGATACATATTGAAGATATACTCCTAAGTGAAATAAGTAAGTCACACATGTGTAAATACCGCATAGTTTCCCTGGTGTGAATAATCTGCAATAATACATAAGACCCTAATAAGATTACTGACATTTAGAAATGGGAAGAAAGGAGCTAAAGGTGTAGGGAAGGTGGGATGGGTAGGGGAAGGGTAAAAAGGGCAAAGAAAAAAATGTGAGAGAATGAAAAGATGAAAATAAAGTGTTTGTAGATGGGGAGGGGGTGAAGGGAGGGCAGAGGTAAGGGGAAAAAACGAGAATCAAGACTTGTCATGTAGAGGTATAAGATCCCAACAATGAATGCAACTGTACTGTATCCCTAAAATGTAGCAATAAACTCAATTAAAGCTGAAAAAAAAAGAAAAGAACATATTTACATCAAAGGTTTAATAAACATGTATCAAAAGCATATTTCTTCTATTTGAAATAAGTGTTGAACCACAATTTAGTTCTATAAAAATGTTAAATTTTTCAATCAACAGATATCCTTGTATATGGTAGCCGACAGGGAAAATGGCAATAAAAATTAACTTTTTGAAAATGCCAGCAAAGATAAAAGATTTGTCAGGTATTGTTAGAAATTCATCTTCTACTTCTTTCTACAAATTATACATTTTAATTAACTTTATGTAATTTAAAAAGACATAAAGTACATCAATTAATAGAATTTTAATACTGATATTTTCAGGGTTTTACAAGTTTCAAAATGTAAAACACTGTCAGCAACCTTTTTTGTTTGTTTGTTTGTTTGTTTGTTTGTTTGTTTGTTTTTTGAGACAGGGTCTCACTATGTAATTGAGACTGACCTGGAACTCACTATATAGCCTAGGCTGGTCTTGATCCTCCTGCCTCAGCCTCCCAAGTGCTGGGATAACAGGCATGCACCACCACACCTGGCATCACCAACATTTTTTTAATTAATTAACTTTATTGGTACATTTAAGAACATACAATATAATGACTTTCAATATTGGAAATTTGCAACTTTACATAATCCGTCTTGATTCTTATTTTCCCCATCCCCTTGTCCTCCCTTTAACCCCTCTACTCTTCCCTACCTACAAAGACTCTGTTTCCATTTTTTTTCCTCATGTTAATTCCATTTCCATCTTTCTTTTCCCCTACTCCTCCCACTTTCCCTTCCCCATTTCACCTTTTCTTCCTATTTCACATTATCTATTATACCTTTTAGTCCTCATTTACACTTTGTTTCTCACACTAGAGAAACTATTCAGTATTTACACATATAAGTCCTATCTATTTCACTTAAGAGTGTGGCCTCAATGTGCATCCATTTAGCTACAAATGTCTCTAGTTTCTCATTATTTATGGCTGAGGAGTACTCCATTTTATTTTTTAAAAGAACACATTTTCTTTTTTTTTTAATTTTATTGAGTTTATTGGTACATTTTGGGGATACAGTACAGTTACATTATTTACACATATAACCTATCTATTTCACTTAAGAGTGTGGCCTCAATGTGCATCCATTTAGCTACAAATGTCTCTAGTTTCTCATTATTTATGGCTGAGGAGTACTCCATTTTATTTTTTAAAAGAACACATTTTCTTTTTTTTTTAATTTTATTGAGTTTATTGGTACATTTTGGGGATACAGTACAGTTACATTCATTGTTGGGATCATGTACCTTTACATGGTAAGTCTTGATTCTCATTTTTTCCCCTTACCTCTGCCCTCCCTTCACCCCCTCCTCCCCTCCCCATCTACAAACACTTTATTTTCATCTTTTCATTCTCTCACATTTTTTTCTTTTCCCTTTTTGTTCTTCCCCTACGTATCACACCTTCCCTACACCTTTAGCTCCTTTCTTCAAATTTCTAAATGTCAGTAATCTTATTAGAATCTTATGCATTGTTGCAGAATATTCACACCAGGGAAACTATTTGGTATTTACACATGTGTGACTTATTTATTTCACTTAGGAGTATATCTTCAATATGTATCCATTTTCCTATGAATGAATCTATTCTCTCGCTCTTTATGGCTGAGTAATATTCCATTTTATAGAAAAACCACATCTTCTTTATCCAGTTTCCAACGGATGGGCAAATAGGTTGTTTCCAAGATTTAGCTATTACAAACTGTGCCGCTATAAACATGGGTGCACATACTTCTCTGTGATATGATTCTTTTAGTTCTCTTGGAAAGATACCCAACAGAGGGATGGCTGGGTCAAATGGAACCTCCAGTCCAAGCTCTTTGAGGTATCTCCATATTGATTTCCATAGTGGTTGCACTAGTCTGCACTCCCACCAACAATGGAGGAGGGTTCCTTTCTCCCCACAACCCCGCCAACATTTGTTATTGTGTGATTTCTTGATAGCAGCCATTCTTTGTGGGGTGAGGTGGAATCTCAGTGTTGTTTTCATCTGCATCTCTCGAATGACCAGTGATGTGGAACATTTTTTCATATATTTTCTTGCTGCTTTCACTTCTTTGTATGAGAAATGTCTGTTCATTTCGGATGCCCATTTTTGGATCGGGTCTTTATATTTGGGGGGACTGATTGTTTTGAGTTCTTTATATATCCTTGATAATAGTCCTTTGTCTGAGGTACAGCTGGTAAAAATTTTTTCCCACATTGTAGATTGTCTCTTAGTTCTGCTAATGGTTTCTTTTGAAGTACAGAAGCTTTTTAGTAAGATGAGATCCCAGTTGTTGATTCTTTCTGCTAGTTCCCGTGCTACTGAGGATTTGTTCATAAAGTCTTTTCCTATACCAATGTCTTCCAGAGTTCTGCCTAACTTACTTTCCAGCAAGTTTAATGTTTCTGTTTTAATATTTAGATCTTTAATCCATTTGGATTTTAATTTAGTGCATGGCGAAAGATAAGGGTCTAATTTTAATCTGTGACAGGTTGATATCCAGTTTTTCCAACACCATTTATTAAAGAGGCTATCTTTCCTCCACTGAGGATGGTGAGCTCCTTTGTCGAAGATGAGGTAGCTGAGTACATCTGCATTTGTTTTTGTGTCTTCCAGTCTGTTCCATTGATCCTCAGGCCTATTTCTTTGCCAGTACCATGCTGATTTTATCACAGTGGCTTTGTAGTATAGTTTCAAATTGGGAATTGTTACACCTGGTGCCATGTGACTGTTGCCTATAATGGCTTTTGCTATTCTAGGTCTCTTGTGGTTCCAAATGAATTTTTGGATTCTTTTTTCTAGTTCTGTGAAATATAGTGTTGGAATTTCAATTGGCATTGCATTGAATGTATATAGCAGTTTCGGTAGTATGGCCATTTTCACTATGTTGATTCTTCCTACCCAGGAGCAGGGGATATCTTTCCATTTTTTTATATCCTCTTCGATTTCTTTTTTCAGAGTGCTGTAGTTTTCAGTGTAGAGATCTTTTGTTTCTTTTGTTAGATTGATTCCTAGATACTTCATTTTTTTGGATGCTATTGTAAAAGGAATTTTTTCCCTTATTTCTCTTTCTGTCTGTCTGTTATTTGTGTATAGAAAGGCTATTGATTTTTGGGTATTCACCTTGTATCCAGATACTTTACTGAATCTGTCAATTAAGTCTAGAAGTTTTTTGGTGGAGTTTTTTGGATCTTCAATGTAGAGTATCATATCATCAGCAAATAATGATAGTTTAACTTCTTCCTTTCCTATCTTTATTGCTTTAATTTCTTTCTCTTGTCTAATTGCTGTGGCTAATGTTTCCAGAACTATATTGAAGAGAAGTGGCGATAGTGGGCATCCTTGTCTTGTTCCTGATTTTAACATGAAGGTTTTCAGTTTTTGGCCATTCAATATGATGTTGGCTGATGGTTTTTCATAAATAGCCTTTATTAAATTGAGGTATAGACCATCTATTCCAATTTTTTGCAGGGTTTTTATCATGAATGGGTGTTGAATTTTATCAAATGCTTTTTCTGCATCTATTGAGAGGATCATATGGTTTTTGTCCTTGACTTTGTTAATATAATGTATTACATTCACTGACTTTCGTATGTTGAACCACCCTTGCATCTCTGGAATAAATCCGACTTGGTCATGATGGATGATCTTCTTAATAATCCTCTGTATTCTGTTTGCTAGTATCTTATTAAGGATTTTTGCATCTATATTCATTAAGGAGATTGGTCTGTAGTTCTCCTTTTTGGTTGTATCTTTCTCTGGTTTGGGAATCAGAGTGATACTTGCTTCCAGGAATGAATTTGGAAGTATAGCTTCTCTTTCAATTTCATTGAAAAGTTTGAAGAGTAATGGTAGTAGTTCTTCTCTAAATGTCTTGTAAAATTCAGCAGTGAATCCATCAGGGCCTGGGCTTTTCTTTGTTGGTA
This sequence comes from Fukomys damarensis, assembly GCF_012274545.1. Lineage (NCBI taxonomy): Eukaryota > Metazoa > Chordata > Mammalia > Rodentia > Bathyergidae > Fukomys > Fukomys damarensis. Next base: position 37,650,413 of record NW_022900938.1, on the reverse strand, counting down.
AGTTTTTAATTACATTTTCAATTTCACTGATTGTGATTGGGGTGTTTAAAATGTTTTTATCTTCTTCGTTCAACTTTGGTAATTCATAAGTATCTAGAAATCTGTCCATTTCTTCTGTGTTTTCCATTTTATTAGAGTACAGGTTCTCAAAGTAGGTGTTCATGATCCTCTGGATTTCTTTCGGATCTGTTGTGACTTCGCCTTTTTCATTCCTAATTGCATGGATCTGAGCCTTTTCTTTCCTTTTTTTGATAAGATTAGCTAAGGGTTTGTCAATTTTATTTATTCTTTCAAAAAACCAGCTCTTTGTTTCATTTATTTTTTGTATCGTTTTCTTAATTTCAATTGCATTGATTTCTGCTCTGATCTTTATAATTTCCTCTTTTGTTCGAGCTTTGGGTTTTTCTTGCTCTTGTTTTTCTAGGAGTCTAAGTTTCATCGTTAAGTTGTTTATTTGAGCCCGCTCTGTTTTCCTAGTGTGGGCATTCAATGTTATGAATTTTCCACGTAGAACTGCTTTCATTGTGTCCCAAAGATTCCTGTATGTTGTATTGGCATTCTCATTTATTTGTAAAAACTGTCTAATTTCTTCTTTAATTTCCTCTGTAATCCATTGATTGTTTAGGAGAGTGTTGTTCAGTTTCCATGTGCTTGTGAAGTTTCTATAGTTTCTTGTGCTATTGATGTCTAGTTTGATTGCACTATGATCTGATAATATACAGGGGATGACTTCAATTTTTTTGCATTTATTTAGACCTGTTCTGTGAGCCAGTATGAAGAACACATTTTCTTTATCCAGTCTCCTGTTGATGGACAATTGGGCTGCTTCCAAGTTTTAGGTATCACAAATTATGCTGCTATGAACATGAGTGCACTTATTTCACTGTGGTGTGATTCTTTTAATTTTTTGAGGAAGATACCCAGGAGTGGGATAGCTGGGTCAAATGGGACCCCCAATCCTAGTTCTTTGAGGTATCTCCATACTGATTTCCACAGTGGTTGCACCAGTCTACACTCCCACCAGCGGTGGAGCAAGGTTTCTCTTTCCCCACAGCCACACCAGTATTTGTTATTGGCTAATTTCATGATAGCAGCCATTCTTTTGGGGGTGAGGCAGACTCTCAGCATTGTTTTCATTTGCATCTCTCCAATGACCAGGGATATTGAACATTTTTTCAAATGTTTATTTGCTATTTCTACTTCTTTTTCTGAGAAATTTCTGTTCATTTCAGATGACCATTTTTTGATTGGGTATTTAAATTGGAGAGGTCTGATTTTTTTTTTTATTCTTTATGTATTATAGATAGAAGACCTTTGTCTGAGGAAAAGCTGGTAAAAAGTTTTTCCCACATTGTAGGGTGTCTCTTCACACTATTGATTGTTTCACTTGCTGTGCAGAAGTTTTTTAATAAGAAGAGATTCCACTTGTTGACTGTTTGTGCTAGTTCATGGGCAACTGAGGTTTTGTTTATAAAATCTTTTCCTACACTAATATCTTCAAGAGTTCTACCTAACCTCTCTTCCAGCTGGTTTAGTGTTTTGTTTTAATATTTAGATCTTTAGTCCATTTCAATTTTAATTTAGTGCATGGTGAGAGATATGGGTCTGGTTTTAATCTTTGACAAGTCAAAACCCAGTTTTTTCAGCACCATTTATTAAAGAGGCTATTTTTCCTCCAGTGATGGTGTTTGGATCCTTTGTCAAAGATGAGGTGGCTGAGTGTGTCTGCACTTGCTTCTGCATCTTCTAATCTGTTCCACTGGTCCTCAGGTCTGTTTCTTTGCCAGTACTATGTTGTTTTTATCACAGTAGCTTTGTAGTACAGTTTCAAGTCGGAGATTGTGATAGCCCCTACCTTGTCTCTATTGTCTAGAATTGCTTTTACTAATCTAAGTCTCTTGTTCCAAATGCATTTTTGTATTATTTCCTGAAGGTCTGTGAAATATGATGCTGGGATTTCAATTGGGATTGCACTGAATCTGTATAGCAGTTTTGGAAGTATGGCCATTTTCACTATGTTGATTCTTCCTACCCAGGAGCTTGAGATGTCTTTCCATTTTCTGATATCCTCTTCAATCTCTTTTTTCAGAGTATTGTAGTTTTCAGAGTAGAGGTATTTTATTTCTTTCATTAGGTGGATTCCTGTGTATTTCAATTTTTTGGATGCTATTGTGAAAGGAATTGTTTGTCCATTTCTCTCTCGGCGAGTCTGTTTTTCATGTACAGGAAAGCTGATTTTTGTGTGCTGACCTTGTGTCCAGCTACTTTGTCAGCAACCTTTTTTAATGTTCAATGTAAATCCTTTAAAAAAGCAAAGAAACTTTTATTTTTATTATTTAAATGCTTAATGCATAGTCTAATTTTTATTTGGGATTATAAAAGATGCCAAAATGTATTAAAGGTGGCATAACTGTGCTGGTTTTATTGCAGATTAGTATAAATTCAATAATCCTTTCTCTTAAGTTCCTAAATGTGAAAATGACCTAAAATTGCCACCAGCTAAGAAACAGACACAAATGCTTTAGTAAGACTGAGATAAAAATAAATATTATAGGCTGCTTAAACAATGTTACTCTAAACTAAGATTGGAAGATGGAAATTTAATATATTTCTAATATGATGTAACATCAAAGCTTGGATAATTTTGGTTTTTTTCTTTTTACTTTTATATTATTGTAAATAAATAGTCTTGATTAAAATGGCATTTATCAAACTATTAACATAAAGATAGTATGAATTTCTAAATCAGTCTGCTATATTCTGCACCAATAAATATATGTGAAATTATTTATATTCATTGGATGAACTTTCAAAAACACATTTATATTAAATGAATGAAATCACTGTTATATGTAAGCAATAAAATCAAATTCAAAAGACCCTTTCAAGCCAGGCATGTTGGCGCACGCTTGTAATCCCAGCACTCGGGAGGCTGAAGCAGGAGGATCACTGTGAGTTTGAGAACAGCCTGCTGCTACATAGTGAGTTCCAGGTCAGTCTCAACTATAGTGAGACCCTGTCTCATAAAAAAAAGACCCTTTTATGTATTTATAATGGGTTGGTGTTCCCTTGTATTTCTTCAAGTATAATTTTTATTCCCTCTTCTCGAGTAATAAGAATTATCTGTTTTGCTTTTGGGGAAGTGAGTCACTTTGGCAATTTCAGTTGAATACTTTGCCTAAAACCCACAGATTGGTACTATATAATTGTTGCTGCATTCTTGATTATTATCAAGATATATTGCTGGATAACTTGAAATCTTTGGCAAATTTAATGGACATTTTATATAGTGCTTCTTGGCTTGAAAATGTCAAGCAAAAAACTCAAAGCTACACAGTACATATAAGCTATCTACTAAATGTGAAGGGCTGCCCAAGACATGTAGTTCTGCCTGCCTGGTTTCTAATCACAAAGCTAAGTGACTCTAGTGTTATCAAACTTATTTCTTCCAAGTACTCAAGTACTAAAATGACAAATCACAGGGGTGGCTGTTAGCCTGAAGACACTTCTGTTCTATTATTTAAAGTCTGTTTTTTTTTTAATGTCTGAGATTTCTATGTGGAAAAATAATGAACTTTAAGAAATGTCACTTTTACTAACAGAAATTATGGCTTGAACACCTGAATATGAATATTAAATACAAAAAAGTACATTTAAATAATGTTAAGGTTGTGACACAAACTGACAAAAGCAGCAAAATTCAAAGTTAAGGATGACACTCCACCTTAACTCACCCTGTAACTAAGGGGAAAAGGGCACCCAAGTGTACAGCTAGTAACGCTACCATGGCCTTCATTCTCTGTCGCCTGATTGTGTCAGATAATATTTTACCTTTCATATTATTTAATTGGATTTTGGCATTTGATTCACTTTCCTTCGCTTAAGAGGATTTTTGTTGCCCATTTATAAAATGTCATTTGGAAACCTACCATATTGATACTGTATTTTTAAGGCCCACTTTTTGGAGAGATTTCATTTAAATTGTGTGTGTGTCTGTGTGTGTGTGTCTGTGCGTGTGTGTGTGTGCATTCATCAAATAATGTGAGTCCCTGGAGTAAGACAGAAGAGTCATAAAACATAACAGTTTTTTAGTGTTTACTTTGTGGTAAGCATCATTTTAACACCTTTAATTCTCAGAAGTCCAACAAAGAAAATGATAGTTACCACTGTCATCCTGGTGCTCATTTCACAGGTGAGGAAATGAAGGCATAGTGAGGTTGGCCAAGACTATGTAGCTAGTAATGGTCAAAGTCAAGAGCCAAACTTGCACTCCAAACAATGAACTTAACTACTGTAGCTAACAGAAATAAAGCTGACTAGGAATGTCACCAAAATTCAAATGGTCTTAGACAACAGCTAGGACATAGTTGCAACCAATTAAGAGATTCTAGTATCAATCCAATAGTAATTATAAGTTAAGAATTTATGATATACTAAGTATGGAGTATGTAGTATGGGTAAACATGAAGAAAACTAACATTTAAAAGGGAACTGGGCAGGGGATTTAGCTCAGCAGTTTGGTGGCCTGCCTTGCAAGCGCAAGGACCTGAATTCAATCCCAGGTACCAAAAAAAAGGGGGGAAGGACTTAACATGCAGTGGAGCACTATGCATATGATACCACTCCTAATTGTTTCAAAGTCACTCTAATATTTCTATTATAATCTTGGCTTTAAAGATAAAGTAAACTGAGTCTCAGATTAAACAATAGGAAAGATCATATACAAATTCTGGTGGCACTGTGCATTAACTATATATTTTCAAGATTCTGACTTCTCTAAGTTTTCTTTAATATAGAAGTAAAAAATAATTTTCAAAAGTTATTGTGATTAACTCAATTTTGTATTTTTTAAGGATTCTACTGACAATCTACAAAGCAGTGACTATTTGCTTAGAATGCATCCACTAAATGTTCTTGGGACTAAAACATTTAAAGATAAACAAATTTACCACCATTATCATTTAGTAACATTATATTACATAACTATATTATATTTATTATATTATATTACATAAATATTTTAGAAGATATATCAACCAAATTTTTTGGTTATTGCATAAAGAATTTTCCCACATTTATATAGCCTGCCTGAAATCTCCCAGAGACTAGAATTAAAGTCCTTAACTTCCATTTTGGAGAAATTCCCTCTTCATTCGTTACTCTGTCATCAACTGTAGAAGCTGTCTTTGCTTTATAAATTGTAAACCTTTCTCACCATTGTCATACTGCAGTAAGTTGACTGACACTGGTGAAGATGGCACCAAAATACACTCATTATGTTTTATCAGCAGGGCATAAGTCTTTAAAGCAAGATCCATAATATACAGTTTAAAAATGTTTCTGGTATCAAAAGATCTGACACCCATAGGATAATAAAGAAAAACAAGGATTCAGGTAACAAGAAAATATGTACATCAAAAATTAGTACTAACATTAATTTGTGACCTGGTAATTTTCTGTCATCATCCCTGAATGCAGAATCTACCTTTTTTTTTTTTGTCACATTGTAGGACACAATAGACTGATTAATGCAGACCCAGAAATGGAGTGGAGATACTGTCTCCATGCCCATCTTTTAGCAGTGGCTGAATCCTTCTGTGTTTCCTCACCTGCCCAGCAGTTGTACAGCTCCAAACTCCAGTCTGTGTGGGGCTCCAGTTGTAGGTGAAATACACATTCCAACAGATTAAGCTCAGGATTATCACATTGCCAACTTGGATCAAATAAGAGCAAAACAATTTGTGTCACTTCTAAGGAGAAGCTTTAAAATCTAACCACAAGCATATTCTCTTTTATTTCATGACTAGCAAGAGCTACAGCATTGCCTGAGTCCTAAGAGGAAGGCAAGAAAAAGGAAAGCTGCAATGGATCCACAGTGAACATTTCAAAGAGAACATGTTCATGAGCTGGAAATAAGGTTTACAATTTTTAGTATTTATCAGATTCACTTAAAATGTTTACTCATCCCATATCCTGAGTTTCTCATTCAATGAGTCACTGATAAGACATGAGAATTCACATTTCTACCAGGTGACAGCCAAGCTGCAGGTTCAGGAACCATGTTTTGAGAATCACTGATCTTGTCTTTCCTTACTGATGCAGAGGTAATGCTTTCACACTATTCTTAGTCTTTGTAATTTGATTCTTTAAATGAATCTGTCAGATTAAAATATACAATTATAGATTTCAGAAATATACAGTAGAACAAATGTTCTCTCAGTCAAGACTAGAAAGAACAAGTTAGAAAAGCAAAGTGTCTAGCTTAGTTGATAAGCTAGAAGTAGCCACAAAAATAAATAGAAATGTAGAATTACTTCTCTAGATCGAAGAGGAAATGGTGATTTGGACATCTCTTGAACATTCATCTAGATAATTAAGAAACTGTGATTTTTTGAAAAATGAAAAATCAAAAGCAAAGAGTTAATATTCCAAAAGTAATTGAGTTTACTATTGATCATTAAAAAGGCCAAAAGCTACTATAATCCAATCAATGAAAAAAATAAAGAAGTATTTAGAGGAACAACATGAAGCAATGAGCCAAGAATTTCCAAACAAGACTCTGAGGTCCTTAGCTTTTCCCATATAATAAGCTCCCTCCCAGGATGTTTCATGGAAGCAACTGGCTTGTTCCTCCAGGATTAGGAGTGGTGGACACAGCTGTGCAGATCTGGCAAACAGTGACTTATTTGATTTCCCAGATTTGCTCTCTAACCTCGCTCGCACCACAGTTGTCGCTCACAGTCCTCTTATCTCCCTAAGAAGACACATGAGTTAAGCCTGGAGTCTGTCTTTCCACCCTTACCCCCAAAATAGCCCACTCTTGCAGGCAGGAAGATTATTTTCTCTTAGCTGTTTGGGAAAAAAAAATAGAATAAAATATACATAGTATAAAAATGTATTTAACCTTCAATTACATGAAACCTAAATCTGCCACTGACTTTTCAAATCTTGGCTTTCATTATGTCTAATACAAGCTAACACAATGTTGGAGAAAGTATCTGTTGTATGACTCAAGAAGTAAGAATATTGGTTTTAGTACCCTGTAATATTTTTCTAGATGTCTGATATTAGCATGAGATTAAAACCAACCCCCCAAAACTCAAAATAATGCTTTAACTACACTAAGATTTATTCAGAATCTCATATTCCCAGAATTTGCCTAAAAGAAACAAATAGAGCAGTTAGTTGAATTAAGTCCAATTTTTCTATCTTATAAATCACATGTTTATCAGTAAATCAAGTGGTCTAGACTGATGAATAATTTTATCAAATGAGTGGAAAGTTTTTTCTTTGCAATTTTAACTATCCATTCATTAATATAACAAATATTTATTGACCAACCATCTGTTACATGTCTGCATGTTTCTAGGTGTTTCACAATAATGAAAAAAAAAAGGACAGCAAACATAAAAAACCATAGTTTCCCCAATTCTAGAAATTCTAGAAAGAGAAGTGAGTGATAAACAATAGGCATAATAAATAAATAAGCAGTGTTTTACTTCAGAAAATGACATATGGTATGGACAAAGATAAACCAGGATAGTAGGAGTTGGAAGTTCCTAGAGAGGCAAATTTGAATAATTTGTCATGGTAGGTCTTATTCAGAAACTGACATTTGAGCAATGACTTTAAAGAGATGAAAAACTTAGCTGTGCTATTTTGAAGGAAGACCATTTCCTTAGAAAAATAGGAAGCAAAAGGTCAGTGCACGAGAAGAAGAGAAAAGAAGAAAGATAGGAGATGAAATGGAATGAAGATGTGTGTGTGTAGAATCTTATTGAACCTTATGAAGACATTGGCCTTTTCTTCTGAAATGAAAATGTGAGATTTGTGAGTAGAGGAGCAAATGGTCTAATTTGTTTTATATGGGCCACATTAGCTGTGAAACCTCATTGGGCATGGTTGTATTGGGCAGAAACATGGAGACTAGTTACGAGGTTTTTGCAATAATTTGGGTGCAGGAATGGGTACACTAACAACTAATGTGAAGGTAGTTTAAAATATTTTTTTACTGAATGGAAAAATTTTTGCTCTAGTTTGAAAGTCAGTTTTACCACTACCTTACCAATTAAAAGTCCTACAGTTGTGGTTCTCAGATCAGGGCAAGTTGGACAAGAATGAAAAACTGTCAACTGCCCATGAACTGATATTTAGATTCTGAAATGTTTTGTCTTTGTCCAAACCTCAGTCTCTTACTTTGTCATGGTGACAAGGTGGCTGTTCAAGGCCACAATGAGTATGTTCAATACTTGAGAGGGGAAATGGGAATTTAGTAACAATTTAGATTGTATAGGTACATCTGGTAATACTTCAAGTTGTGTAGTCAAAGACTTCTATATCAGAAATATGAGAAAAATTGAAACTATCTTGCTTATTTTTCTTCCAAGAAGGAAAGTAAATAGAAATATCCATCTGAATTATTATCTATGGCTCCAGATATGCAGAGCAGTGAGTTCTTCCTTTGTAGAATCTCTGTAACTAGAATTAGATAAAGGAGGTTGGAGACTGGAACGTAGCTTGAACCAAGGAAAAGAGGCTAAGTAACAGTCCAGCATTTGGTGAAGTTGGTTAAATCAAATGATGGTTGCTGGAGAAATAGTTGTTTTACAAAAAAGAAAAAAAAACTCCCTAGGAGAACTGTGTCCCCAACAAAATTAAACAAATTTATTTCTATCAGAGCTTTTAAAAACTATTAGTATGCTAACTTCCATCAGAACTATCTAACATTGTCAGAGCAAATGCTCAGTTTTCCAGTGTTATAAGATCTAGTTTGCGGCACAGTGGAATAGGCCAACAGTCTCTCTCAGGTTTCTTTTACTATCACACTCATCACAGTCATCTGATCGTTTCCTGAATGTCCCCTTCCCAAAACCACCACTTTGGGAATTTGAATTTCAACATATTCGTTTGGAGGTACATTCAGACAATAGCAATGAGAGTGGCACTCAACTAGACAGATTTGAATGTGCATAAAGGAAAAGAAATGACTATTTTGATACTGAGTGACATTTGTTAATTGTATTGATAACATTTAGATTTGGATTAGAATTATGGGATTTAAGGTATTTTATATTATGCCATAATTCCACAAATTCCTTGATTTAAAAGAACAACTAATGAAAAGAAAAGAAAGTGAGAGCCTTGATTTTCTTTTCTTCTGACTCTGAACAGATGCATTTCAGAAAAATGGTGGTGTCCTTTTGGTAAATCAGAATGTCAGTTGGGTATTTTTAAAAAGAAGGAAAAAAAAAACTCCTGGACTTTCTCTGAAAGGTTAAAATGGTTTAAGTAAATTTAGTCAAAGTAAATGACATCTAGTGAAGAATACAAGGAAACTATATATATTTATAAATGCTTTCTCTGCAATTCTAAACAAGCAATTTACCAAGCTATAATTTCAAGAGATTATGAAATGATTCTGACAAAGAATATCAAGAAGTTTAAATGGTAAAGAAGCGATGGGTAGACAAAGACTATAGATTGATAAAAATATTAATCTACAGTCTCGGGCATCTTAATGTTACAATCTATGGTTATGAGTAATCATTTGGAAACAAAACCTCCTCTAAGTGGCTCTTGTCCTTTTCTTGCCCTCACAGAACCTAACCAGCTGTAGCTGACTTCAGTGTAAGAAGTAGAGACATTTGTGCACATCAGAGGATGTTAAGAGAGACATACATTGCTAGCCAATCAGTTCACTTTCAATAGAATATTGAGATGCTAGCTTTATTACTCAACACAAATACGAAGTTTAGTAAGTATTTTAAAGAATTATTTAATTTAATAGGTTTTACATTAACTGAAAAAGGTGAAATTAAAATGAAACACAAAGAAAAAACAATAACATAACTAATTTACTGAGCAGTAACAGTACTGTGCCCACTGCCAGCTTGATCCCAAACATGTCTGACATCAATGTTTACTAAGATCAATCACCGATCACGAATGCTAATGCCACAGACATAGGAAGACTGGCCTAGTGTAAGACAGATAATTCACAACTATTCAGTATGTCACTTTAAGATAAATTTGACTCCTTGGTTATACATCCATAGTTCTTTAATCCTTAACAAACATGCTCTGACATTATATACCATCTCATCAATACTCAAAATCCAATATTCAAAATACTTGGTACTTTCTGTGTTGGAAACGAAAGATGCTTTGCTCTCCTTTGTGGAGCTATTTACTAACACCAGGTCATTCATTTTCCTTTGTCACTTGAACACCAGGCTCTTGTCACTCTCGCAGCATTGTTTCCTTTCCTGGCTCTGAGTAATGTCAGCAGCGATATACATAGTTATTTTAACATTTAGGTTCCTCATTGCTTGACTTCTATTTATTCTTGTTTTTCTTCTTACCATGGTGACTCACTCTAGAACAAGGTTGGCAAAACTGCACTCAGGGACCAGGTACTTGTTTATTTTGTTTTCTTTCCTAAGAGGCTTCAGTTTCTAGAATGCTTTTAGGTTCACAACAAAATTAAGCAGAAAGTGCAGAGATTTTCTATATTTCTGACCCACATACATGCACAACCTCCCCGTCCAATGAATGAACCTTCACTGATGCATCATTATTACCAAAACCACAGTTTTCTTTGGTATGCACCATATTCTGTGAGGTTGGAAAATTTTATAATGATATATATTTGTCAACATAGTATCTTACAGTGTAATTCCAGTGCCCTCAAAATGGGCTCTGCTTATTGATACCTGCACATCTCTTACCCCTGCCAACAACTAATCATTTTGCTGTTCCCATAGCTTTATCTTTCTATGGAACATCAGAGTTTGAATAATGGAGTATATAGGCTACTCCAACTGGGATTATATCAAACTAAAATATTGTATTAAATTTGCTTCTGTACAGCAAAGGAAACAACCAACAAAGTAAAGAAACAACTTACAGAATGGGAAAAAATTTTCCACATATTTCTTGGACAAAAGACTGATACATGGACTATGTAAAGAACTCAGTAAATTAGACCTCCCTAAATAAAAGACCCACTCAAAGTTGGGTATCAAAATGAACACACACTTCTCAGAAGGAGAAAAAATAATCAAAAAATACATGAAAAAATGGTGAACATGTCTGGCCATTAGAGAAATACAAATTAAAACACTGAGATTTCATCTGACTCCAGAATGAATGGCTATCATCAAGAAAACAAATAAGGGCCAGGGATTTAGCTCAATGACCTTACAAGTGCAAGATCCTGAGTTTGAACACTGGTACCAATAAATAAATAAATAAAAGTAAATGTTGGTAAAACTTTTGGAGGGAATGTAAACTGGTATCCAGTTATGGACATAAGTTTTGGATAAATGTTAGGGAACGTGCTATGGATTGAATATTTTTAGTCCTCCAAAACACATGTTAAAACCTGAAGTCCTAAGGTGATGCTATTGAAATGCAGAACTTTTGTCATGGCGTAAGGCTATAAGAGAAAGCCTCCTGAACAGGATTAGTGACCTTATAAAAAGGGGGCTTGATGAATCTCTTGCCACTTGTATCAGGTAAGGACACAGTAAAAAGATGGCTTTACATCACTAGACACAGAATCTGCTTGTACTGTAGTCTTTGGCTACCCAAACTTTGAAAGAGAGAAGCATAAATTTCTCTTGTTTCCAGGCCACCCAATCTATGATGTTTCAGGGATAGCAGCTTGAATGGACTGAGACAGAGCCTGATTGCTAGCCCACTATAGTACCTGTAAGTCACAATTTTGTAGGAAGTTGTCAAACTGTCTTTTTGTTGTGGTTGCTGTTTATTGATAGTTTAGTTATACAATACAGTTACATCTATCACTGGGATCTTGTACCTTTACATGATGTATCTTGGTTTTTATTTTTCCCCATTCCCCTGCCCTCCCTTCATCCCCTCCACCCTTCCCTATTTACAAAGACCTTGTTTCCATTTTTTCCTTTTCTCATGGCCAAGCTGTCTTTATTAGTTATACAATACTTACATCTATCACTGGGATCTTGTACCTTTACATGATGTATCTTGGTTTTTATTTTTCCCCATTCCCCTGCCCTCCCTTCATCCCCTCCACCCTTCCCTATTTACAAAGACCTTGTTTCCATTTTTTCCTTTTCTCATGGCCAAGCTGTCTTTGAAGTCTTCTGTACCATGTTATGCTCCCATCAGCACCAAATGAGAATTCTAGCTGCTCCACTTTCTTACCAGCATTTAGTAGCACCTGTGATCTGACATTTTAATAGTTGTATAATGGCATCTTACTTTAATTTCCATTTCCATAGCATAAAACTTTTAATATATTTCATATGCTTACTAGGAACATGTGTATCTTCTTTGGTAACATAATTGTTAAGGTCTTGGTTGACTTTTGAACTGAACTGTTCATTTTCTTATCATTGAATGTTAAGAGTTTTCTGTATTCTTAACATAACAATTTTCTGTACATTTAATATAATAAGTCTTTTCCTAGTTTCGTCTTCCAATCTGTGGTTTTTCCTTTCAATCTCTCAAGAAAGAGATTCTATTACTCCAATGTAGAAATTTATTTTTAACAAAATCCGGCTTACAAATTTCTTCTTTTCATGGTTTAGTGTTGTATCCAAAAATACATTATCATAGCTAAGGTTATTTAGATTTTCTCTTATGGTATCTTTTAACTATGCTATAATTTATAGTTTTGCATTTTGCATTTGAATCTGTGATCCACTTAGAGTTAACATTTGTTACAAGGATAAGATCTGTGTGTCTCTTCTTTCTTTCTTTCCTTTTCCTTTTTCCTTTACTTCATTCTTCTGTCAATGTTGAGTTGTTTCAGCACCATTTGCGACAAAGATTATCTTCTCTCTATTGCATTGCCTTGCTCTTCTACCAAAAATCAAAAGATTATTTATTTGGGTCTATTTCCAAACTCTCTCCTCTATTGATGTGTTTGTCTATTCATTTGCCAATATGATAGTCTTTGTTGCCGTAGCTTTATAGTAAAACTCGAAGTCAATTAGCATCAGTCCTCTGATTTTGCTCTTCTCCAATTATGTGACTATTCTGGATATTTTTTCTGTTCATACAAACTTTATAATCAGTTTGTTGATTTACACAAAATAATTTTCTGGGATTTTGACTGGTGTTTCATTGAATCTAGTTCCAATTGGGAAGAATTTAGTAATATAAAATCTACCCTTCCATAAATATGTTATATCTCTCAATTTATTTAGTTTTGTTTGCTTTCTTTCATCACAACTTTATAGTTTTCTTCATATATATCTAGTACATGCTTTATTAATTTCTACCTAAGCACTTCATTTTGGGAGTGCCAAAGTAAAAAGTATATATTTTTAATTTCAAATTCCACTTGTTCATTGTTGGTATATAGGAAAACAATCAAGTTTTGCATATTAATCTTACTTTTGGCAACCTTGCTATCATGGTTTAGTCACTTGTTCTTATGAACAGAGTTTTACTGGTTTATGCTGTCAGTAGCTAATTCATATCTCTGGCTGTTTTTCATCAATAACAGCAGAGTTGAGTGTGTGTAACAGGAAATCTGGGAGCTGAAAGACTCAAATATTTATGCTACTGATAATGATTTTATTCCATTTTCATAATCTTCATTGCAGGTATCTCATTCTTCTGAACAAAACTTTCTGTATTTCTAGCCCACTTCTGCAGAATTCCTGACTCCAGCAATGGTACAATTCCTTGGTGCTTTCGTTATATTAATCCAACACCTACTTCATTTTATTAATTTCTTTCTTCCATTCCTTCCCCTATTTTATATTCAAGGATTAATCATTGTTTTTCACCTATTCTTTTTCCTTCCATACTCTTTATTTTCCATTCCTTCCCCATTTTATATTCAATGTCCTGCTTACCTCTAGTTCGACTCTCCTTAAAATAACTCATAATGGATATCCCTACCTTAATTTTCACTCGGCTGTCTTGAAATCAATCTAATAAAATATTTACCCCAAACATTCCCCTGATGCCTGTCTTTTCAATGTCACTAATACAAACTTTAATGGTCAATGTAGCCCTTATCTCAACTTTTAGGTCCATTAGCTTGGAAGTTTTCCCAATTCTAACCCTCAGACAAGGGTTCAAAGGCAAACAGTTAATTAAGGAACTACAGAGAACATTAATAAGTAAGCGAGAACTGGCAAAAAAAGGAGATGCTAAAGTATGTCATTATTTCTTTAAACTACCATTGCAACTAAGTTCCAGGAGAAAACCCTTACAAACAGTATGATTACTCACTATAGCCTTTTTTCCAACTAAAGGTCTAATGATGTAGGGTATTCATGCAGTGACTTCCTCCATTCATCTGTTAAGGGGTTATACTAATTTCCCAGCATTTCTGTTCTGGATTATGCTTTGGCAGAGTGATTCCTTTGCTTTTGGAAACAATCTTTAGGTACAAAGGTGTGGATATCTACAGTTGAAAGTTGTTAAGAACACTGAGAATAGCAAGGTCCAAGGATGTAAGGGAGCTACTGACAGCATCTGTTAAAACGTTTGCTATCCTTAAAATACTTGCTTCATTTGGCTTCTGAAATAACAGACTCCTGGTTTCCCTTCCACCGTTCTGTTCTTTCTACTCTCCTTTGTTCCTTCCTCTTCATCTCTCCAATGACTATATGTTCTCTTTGTGATCTATGCACATTCCCAAGGTAATTTTATTCACTTTCTATATGCTGATGTATTCAAAATGTACAACTTTCACCTAGATATTTTCCTTGAACTCCAGATTTAGTTATCAAACTATCTACCTGATAACTCCTGAGTTTTCTTAGAGGCATTCAATGATATTACACCCAGGATCTTTGAATCAGTGGAGAATATCATGCCCAATATCATATTCCAAAATGAGAAAAGTTATGATTCTGTGATCTCTCAGTTGAGATATAAATACTGGAAGAGCACCAAAGAGCAATGGATAGTCCCTGGATAGATGCACAATTAGAAATTTAATACCACTTTATATATATTACTTACTGAGCATATAAAATAGACCAACCACAATTCTGGGTATTTTCCAAAAATGATTGTTTCAATCCTTATAACAACTCTATGAGATCAGAATTTCTATTGTCCTCACCCTCCAAGGAGGAAACTGGTGGCACAAAGGATTTAAATACTTTCCCCAATTCACATGGCTTATTCTCCTTGTAATACCACTTCTCTAGCAACCTCTTTGTATAGTTCTATTTTGGGGGCTGATCTTCTTTGTAAAAAGTAGTCTTCTTTCTTAAAAATAGTCTCCCTGACTTTATTACATTCTTAGCTATGTGTTCCAAAGTAAATATCACACACTATCATTGACTGTCAAACAGACATCACAAAAGAAGACATAAAAATGAACAAGAAGCACATCAAAATGTTTTCTAAATCACTAGTTATCAGTAAACTTCAAATTCAAACAAGGGGATACATTTTATACCATTAACATGGCTAAAATTAAAATTGACAACCATATTGCCAGGTGTGGTGGTGCATGCCTATAATTCCAGCACTCAGGAGGCTGAGGCAGGGGGATCACTGTGAATTCCAGGACAGCCTAGGCTACATAGTGAGTTCCAGGTCAGTCTCAACTACATAGTGAGACCCTGTCTCAAAAAACAAATGAAAAAAATTGACAACAATATCAAAAATTGATAGGATATGGAGTTTCTGGAATGCACATATATTGTGGTTATGCAAAATATTTCAATCACATTGGTAATGCTTGGGTTTTGTTGCTGGTTTTGTTTTGTTTTTTATGTTGTTTTTTGGATACTGGGGATCAAACTTGGGACCTTGCACTTGCAGGCCAGGCGACAAAACCACTGAGCTAAATCCTCAGCCCCATGGTTGTTTTTAACAAAGTTAAACATAGGCCAATGTCACAATTTCTCAGTGTTGATGTTTGTAAACCTACTTACCAGTCTCCTACTCACTCAAAGATGATTGCTTGCTGAGGAAGTGGAGGACTGCTAGCAGGATCAGCATCTCTCTTTTCACATTTTCCAAGCTAGAGTACTTGAAAGTAAATCCCCAGAGGCATACACATCTGTGAGTTCTTGAACTTGTTTCAGTTTCCACCAGTGTGGAATAGTCCTACTCCCCATTGTCTCTCCCACTGAATGTAACTAAAAACACCAGATGAAATAGGTAAAGCAGCCATTTCACACTTCTAAAAATTATGGGAAAGGAAAAGAAAAAAATACTAAAAAATGAAAAGAAGTAAACAAAATTTTGTAAATAGTGGAGGGGAAGGGGTGAAGGGATGGCAGGGGAACGGGGAAAAAAATGAGAACCAAGACCTGTCATGTAAAGGTACAAGATCCCAATGACAAATGTAACTTGTACTGTATACTTTAAAAGTACCAAAATACTCAATGAAAAAATAAGAAAATAATGTCAGAACAAAACAAAACAAAGCAAAACAAAACAAAAAAAGAATTACATGATAGCTAGGAAGAGGGAAGAAATAAAGAACCTGAAACTCCCTGAACTGGTAATGAGTTCAGCATATTTGATTAGAAAAACAAGCACTTTCAGTGATGCCTCAGTTCATGAATTTAATTCTTTCCACAGATCTGGTCCCAGACTGAATTTGACAAGAACCCAATCAAATTTCCCCATATGGTCAACATTGACACTAACCATTGAAATTGATTCAGTTCTCATGCAATTTAGTTTGCAACCAGAATCATGGAAAGAATTAAGTTTGTGAACCAAGGCACCACTTAGTTAAAAATAGTAGCCCATGTGCCAATTGTATTTGGAGTACTCAAAGTTTTATATGTAATTGAAAGGCAATGAATATGTTTACATCTAAAGGGTTTTCAATAGATATGTAAATCCCATAAAGTTAATATTTTAAATTGTGATTTTTTTTTCTAGTTCTGCAAATAATATCTTCTGTGTTATATGTATTCAAATTTCTCAGGAAAATTCAGATTAAAGACATCCATTGGATATGATGTGAAAAAGCAAAGGTTAGGTTCAATGAAAGACACACAAATTATAGTTTTAATTTCCAAACTAACACAAATCAATCTTGCAGCATTTTCATCTCAAATACACCAAGAAATTAAAGATTATTGCACTTGCTGCAATTATACAAAAGCACAGCCATTATGGGGGCATTGTTTTATATGCATGTAGTTTAGTTTTAAAGATTTGTTTATTGTGTTTTGTTTTTAAAGCAAAGGCATTATCTGCTCAATTGCTCAGCAAGAAGTCTTTACAAATTTCTCACAAGTTTCTATAGAAATGCATTGATTAGAGCATAATTTCTGTTAATATTTCCTTCTTCTCCAAACCACTCTGCTTGCTTAAACTCACAGTGCATTGCCCCTTGCCGTCATTTTCATCTTTTGTTCGGCTCAGTAGGTTACCTAACTGGTAGATTTTATTGAGTTAAATCAAGCTGTCACTTCATCTGCCTGAAGGATGACTCAAATACTACACATAATAATAAAAGAAAAGTAGGATAAAATAATCTTGTCAAGCCAGAAAAACTGATTGCTTGAAGTTGTAGCCTTCAATCAATACCCTAATTCCACAATTTATACCTTTTTCAATTGGAAGGGAAAGAAACCCTGATATGGTATTTCTTGGCTCACTGACCAACTTTGACCTTCTATCTCTGTGAATATAGCATTAACAAGGGTGTCTGCTTAGTGAAATCACCTATGAAAATAAGGAAACAAATATGGGCTTTTGTGCCTCCAAGTAACTATTAATTTCTGAAATACAAGGGGCACAATGTAGATTTACTCTGTACACTAAAATCAAGATTTTATTTATCTTGAGGTGGATGGTCCTTCCTATTTAGAAATAATTTGAAGCCAGAATCTGTGACACGAAACACCTTAGAGTTTGGCATGGTGACATTCCTTAAGGATTTCCTTCCTGAATGATCTATTCATTAATAGCTTGTGCTAAAGAAAAAATAAATAAGCAATATATAATTATTTCTTTCAAAATGTATACTTACATAGTTTCTTACAAATCTGTCATCTATGATAAAATAGATACACCATTCTATTGAGCTGTAGCTATAATTTCTTGTAGAATATAATGAACTATGTTTTCACCTGTTATTATTGTTTAAAATAATCTTTCATTTTCAAAGGCTTAAGTTTGTTTTTAAATTATAATTAATCTGCATACCTTTTAAAATAAATAAAAATAATTCATTTCAAAATTCTAAACTCTCTTTTGGTTGTCAGATTTCTGCTTTCCTTTCATGATTCCTCCCCTGCAGGCACCAACCAGGAAATAAAATTCTTTGTTTAGCAAGCCTTTTATATTTCAGTAGGCCACCTGCTTACCTTGAATTGTGGCATACAACCAGAGTCTCCAAAACTAGTATGTTCTGGCCTAGCCCAGATCTTAAATATCTACATGTATATATAAACTACAAAGCAACCTCTAAACCAAGCATTAAAATTTTTGTCAAAAACATTTTCAGTTACATAAATTAAAATGTGTTTTCCCAAACACTTTAGCTTTAAATAAGTCATCTTCTTACATTATGAAAAAGTATTTTTATTAGAATGAAAGCAAATAAATTATAAATATATTGTGTGTACATTACAAGTGAATGTATCTTCTAAATGTGTCTACTTGATAGGTATTTCTCCCTGAAATAAGATCTTCTAAGCCCTGGCTTTTGTGGAAACACAAGACTACCTTTGTCTTTCTGACATGCTCAATTACATTTTAAGCTCAAATTTGAACTTTTGAAAGACCTGTGTGAGACCATTCTGTCATGTAAACCATCTGAAGGAGCTGAGATCATTGAATGAAGTGGAATATAGCAGATCTCCAAGTGCTGCTTGCCTAAATCAGAGCAGTAAATCAGAGTTTGACATGGGTGAACAGAGAACCTTTTTTTTATTCACAGCAAACAAAATTTTGCCTTACCCAGAGCAAAATCCCTCAACCCACCACATGTCCTAAAACGTCTGTGCCATTTGGGACTGTTATAAGAGGAAAGAAGAGAGATCAAATAGACAAAGAAAGAAACTAAAAGTCCTAAATATTTCTTTTTTCTACAGTCCCTCCACCACTTCCCTCTCCACGCCCTCCTCTTTCTTACCTCCAATCAGGATTAAGCCAAATCATCTGTTTAAAAACTTACTTTTACTTATGGAAGAATACCTAGCTTTTTGTCAGCTGGCTTTTTCTACTCTTATAATGGCAAAGTAGTACATTCAAGCTGGTACCAGCATGGTCTAGCAAGAAATCCCAGGATGCAATTAAAGGTCACCAATGGCATCCTGCCTGTGTAATCCACTGGACAGGACTCATTCTCGACTCTGTGTACTTCTGTAGAATAGTACTGTTGAATAATCTCTTCTTCATGAAAATATTTACTCTCTTTTGCACACTTTTCCCTTATCTGTATTGTTAATTCCCTTTTTATTGTCTCTATTTTTTCTCTATCTTGAGAATTTCACAAGATTTGACCCAGGGACCTGTAGTTGTATTAATATATATTCTTCTCCTTCTGAGAATTAATTTACTCCAAAGGCTTCCATCTTCTAGCTAAATTGTGGACAGCAGTCAATCTAGGGTTCAGGCCATGGTTCCTAAGAGTCACAAAAAGGTCAAGAATTAAGCATGGGGTCAGACTGAGCAGACAGTCTGGAACCAAGAAGAGTACAGAAGTCAGCAGTCAAAGGTCAATTGGAAGATACTGGCTGAGTAAAATCAAAAGAAAGGGATGATCATACCTCAGCAGATGTCAAGCTAGTAAAGGGGATATCAAACCAGACAAATAGCAGAGAACAGAAATATACATAGTCTCTTATACCAAACACTAAAGTAAGAAATTTTGCCACTTATAGTCTTCATGCCAAGCAGAAATTAATTAGTGAGTGGCTTCCCAAGAGATTGACACTACAAATGTGGATGTCCTGCAGAATTCAATGCTGCGCACCTATAATCCCAGCTACTCAAGAGTCTTAGATATTGACAAGACCAAATACCAATAATATGGATGAATGAGAACTCTCAAACATAAAAAATAGCATAGACATTTTGGATATAAAATGGAAATTTGATACAAAACTAAATATAATCTTTTGTACCATATGATCCACAAAAATGTGAACATAGATATTTATAGATTTATTCAGTCTTGCCAGAACTTGGAAGTAACTAAGATTTCTTTCATTAAGTGGATAAATAAAATGTAGTACTAGAAGATGATGAAATGTATATTAGTAAAGTTAAATGAAATAGGTTATCAGGCTTTGCAAAGCTATGGCAGAAACTGAAATGCATATTACTAACTGAAATAAGCTGATCTGAAAAGGCTACCTATTGTATGATTCCATTGCTATGACATTCTAGACATGAATGCTATGGAAACATTAAAAAGATCAGGGTCCTACAGGAGTTATACAGGAGGAAAAGATGCACAGTTGGAACACAGATCATTTTTAGGGTATTGGAAATAATTAGTATACTACATTGGACCTCAGTTCATGAATGCTTTTGTTCAGGAACAGTTTAGTTTGCAAACAGAAGTGTTTGACACAATTTTGTGTGTGTTTGCAAGCTCTGCATCAGGGGATGAAGAGGACCAAGGCCATCTTCCCCACTTGAACAAGAACATGGCTATCTTTTCCAGAATCATAGAACATACTAAATTCATGAAATGAGGTACCACTATATCATGGTAAATATATGTCATTATAAAATTATTCAAACCTATAGAATGCACAACACTGAGAATGAAATCTAATGTAAACTATATTCTGGGTGGCAAGTTCATCAGCAATAACAAGTATACTGCACTGTATGGTGCAGCATATTGAGAGTGGAAGAGGTTGTACATGTGTACGGGTAACCTCCATCTTCCTCTCAATTGGCTGTGCTCTAAAATATAAATCTTTTAAAAATTTAATTCAAAAAAAATCATAGGCCTAAATATAAGCCATTAGAATAATAGTTTAAACTATAAAATTTCTAAACAATGTAGGACAAATTATTTTAACTTTAAGTGAGGTGAATATTTTCTAGATGCAACAATAAAAAGAGGATCTTGAAAAGATAAATTTATATGTTTTATTTCATTCAAATTTAATACTTCTGCTTTGCAAAATACATTGATAAAATAATGAAAAATACAAGTGACATGCTGAAAGAAAATATTTGGAAATCATATATCTTATAAATTACTTGCATCTAATATATATTATATATTTTGAACATATATATATATATATATATATGCACTCAACAATAACAAAACAACCCAGTCATTAGTTATTCAGAAAATGCAAATTAAAAACTAAAATAACATACCACCACAAATATGTTAGCATGAATAAGACTAATAATTAATAAGACTAAATGACTGGCAATATCAAGTTTCCACAATAATTTATTTGAATGAGAACCCTCACATACTCTTGGTAGGCTTGTAAAGTTACATAAACACTTTGGAAAACAGTTCTTCAGTTTATTTTAAGGTAAAATATTAACCTACTCTATGATCTGGCCACTCTTTTCATGGATACTTACACAAAAGACACAGAAGCTATAGCCATACCAAGATTTGGACATGAATGCTCATAGTAACTTTGTTTATCATTACCACAACTTGAAATAACTCAAATGTGCACCAACAGAAAAGTTGAAAAAAAAAAAGAAAAAGAAAAGTTGACAAACAAGCTGTAGTAAATTCATATAATTAAGTAATAACTTGCAATAGAAATGGATAATTGATGCACAGAACAATATGGATAACTCTCAGAATTAGTTATATGAAAAAAGATGAAAACAAATATGTATTACAATATCATTTATATAAAATTAGAAAATTTAAAAAAATGTATAGCAGTAGTGTGAAAGATAATTGTGATATGTAAACATGAGTCAGAACTGTCCAGCAGATTAGAAAATTCTGGGTATATCTGTGAATGGTCAGTAAACTGAGGAGGAAATTAATGTGAGTGGTAACACCCAATAAACTTAAAGCTTGCACTTAAAACTTAAAGAATAAAAAAGGAATGAAGAAGGAAGAGTTCCACTTTCTAAGGAAGAGTTCCAGCCTTTACTGCTATCTTTGGACACTGGTCTCCAGTTCCTTCAGCTTTCCATCACAACTATTTAACCCTCAAACACAGGCTCTAGCTTTCCCACACAAATTCACACTGGTGACTCTGCAGTGAGCTGTCAGTCTTACAACCTTCATTTGAATGCTGCTGGATCCACCAGTTCTCCAGCAAGCAGATGGAAATTTTGGAATTTTCCATCTCTGATCCAGCAGATGGCCATTGGGAATCTTTTGCTTCTGAACTTGTAAGCTTACCAAATAAATCCTTTACCTAATCATATATGTATTTTATATTAAATATGTTCCTGGAGGAAGCCCTAACTAATAAAAACACAGATTTTCATACGAGTTCATTGCTATAATGGTAACTGATCATGTGGTTTAGAAATCTTTAGAATTGGTTAATGGGAGAAGTTTGGAAATGTTTGGGGAGTCAGGAAAGACAGAACCAAGAATGTTGTACCATGCTTAGTGAGAGATTCTCACCAGTGCTGAGAAGACCAGAATTCTGATTTTAAAATGTACACAGTAAAGATCAGCCTCAGGGTTTCAGATAGGAACAAGGACTTCATTGACATTTTTTTCCCATTAAGTTTATTGGTACTTTTTAGGTATACAGTACAGTGATATTCACTATTGGGATCTTGTAACTTTACATGATGTATCTTCATTCTTATTTTTTGTCATAACCCTGACCTCCATTCATCCCTTCCACCCTTCCCTATTTACAAAGACTTTGTTTCCATGTGTTCCTTTTCTTACATTTTTTTTCTTTTCCCTTCTTTCCTTTCCCCTACCCTTCCCATATACCCTACTCCATTAGCATTTTTCTTCCTATTTCACATTATCAGTTATACAATTTGAACATTATTTACACTTTTAACTTTTCATACCAGAGAAACTGGTATGATGTGTGCTATTTACTTCACTTAAGAGTATGGTGTCAATGTGTATCCATTAGCTATAAATGTCTATAGTTTCCCATTCTTTATGGAGGACTAGTACTCCATTTTATTAAAGCACACACACACACACACACACACACACACACACACACACATTTTCTTTAAGCAGTCTCCAGTTAGCAGGCAAATTGGCTGTTCCACGCTTTAGTTATTACTAACTGTGCCACTATAGACATGGGTGCACATATATCACTGTGGTATGATTCTTTTAATTCTTTTGGAAAATGCCGAGGAATAGCTGGGTCAAATGGAATCTCTAATCCTAGCTTTTTGAGGTATCTCCATATTGATTTCCACAATGGTTGCACTAGTCTGCTCTCCCACCATTTCTCCCAATAACACTACAAGCATTTGTCTTTGATTTCTTCATAATAGCTATTCTTTCTGGGCTGAGGTAGAATTTGTGTTGTTTTCATATGCATCTCTCTAATTACCAGTGATGCTGAACATTTTTTTCATATATTTACTGGATGCTTTTGCTTCATCTGTGAAATAACTGTTCATTTCGGATGCCCATTTTTGAATTGTGTCTTTATATTTAGGGGGTTTGGCTTTTTTCTTTTTTTTTTCTTTTTTTTTTTTTGAGTTCTTAATATATTCGAGATAGTAGACCTTTGTCTGAGGAACAGCTGGCAAAAACTTTTTTCCCACATTGTAGGTTGTCTCTCAGTTCTGTTGGTGGCTTCTCTTGCAGTGCAGAAGCTTTTTAATAAGATGAGATCTCAGTTGTTGACTCTTTGTGCTAGTTCCCGTGCTACTGAGGATTTGTTCTTAAAGTCTTTTCCTATGCCAAAGTCTTTGACAGTTCTACCTAATTTATCTTACAGCAAGTTTAGTGCTTCTGTTTTAATATTTAGATATTTACTCCACTTCTATTTTATTTTAGTGCATGGTGAAAGGTAGGGGTCTACTTTTAATCTTTGGCAGGTAGAAATCCAGTTTTTGCAACACAATTTATTGAACAGGCTATCTTTCCTCCACTGAGGATGGTTCGCTGCTTTGTCAAAGATGAGGTAGCTAAGTTCAACTAGAGCTGTTTCTGCACCTTCTAATTTGTTCCACTATCTTCAGGTCTGTTTCTTTGCCTGTACCATGCTATTTTTATCACAGTGTTTTTGTAGTATAGTTTCAAGTCAGACTGTGATGCCCCCTACCTTGTCTTTATTGTCTAGAATGGCTTTTGTTATTCTAGGTTTTTTCTGGTTTCAAATTAATTTTTGGGTTGTTTTCTCTAGTTCTGTGAAATATACTGTTGGGATTTCAATAGGGATTGCATTGAATCTGTATAGCAGTTTTGGTAGTATGGACATTTTCACTATATTGATTCTTCCTACCCAGGAACAGGGGAAGTCTTTCCATTTTTTTATATTCTCTTCAACCTCTTGTTTCAGATTGTTGTAGTTCTCAGTGTAGAGGTCTTTTGTTTGTTGTATTAGATTGATTCCCAGATATTTCATTTTTTAGATGCTATTGTGAAAGGGGCTGTTTCCCTAAGTTCGCTCTCAGTGAGTTTATTATTTGTGCATAGAAGGCTGTTTATTTTTGAGTGTTGACCTTGTATCCAGCTACTCTACTGAATCTATCAATTGAGTCTAGAAGTCATTTGGTAGAGTTTTTTGGGTCTTCTATTTAGGGTATCATATCATCCGCAAATAATGACAGTTTAAATTCTTCCTTTCCTATCTTTATTTTCTTTCTCTTGTCTAATAGCTGTGGCTAATGTTTCCAGAACTATACTGAACAGGAGTGGTAATAGTGGACATCCTTGTCTTGTTCCTGATTTTAGTGTGAAGGTTTTCAGTTTTTGACCATTTAGTATGAGTTTGGCTGTTGGTTTTTCACAGATAGCCTATATCAAGTTGAGATAAAGACCATCTATTCCTATTTTCTTTAGAGTTTTTATCATGAATGGGTGTTGAATTTTGTCAAATGATTCTTCTGCATCTATTGAAATGATCATATGGTTTTTGTCCTTAACTCTGTCAATAGAGTGTATTACATTTATTGATTTATGGATGTTAAACCATTCTTGCATCCCTGGAATAAATGACTTGGTCAGAATGTATGATCTTTCTTGATGACTCTGTATTTTGTTTGCCAGTATCTTGTTGAGTATTTTTGCATCTATGGTTGTTAGGAAGATTGACATATAGTTCTCTTTTTTGGTTTGGTCTTTCCCTTATTTAAGAATCAAAGTAATACTTGCTTCCAGGAATGAGTTTGGAAGTATTGCTTCCCTTTCAACTTCATTGAAAAGTTTAGAGTAGTAGCAATAATTCTTCTCTAAATGTCTAGTAAAATTCAGTGGTGAAGCCATCAGGACCTAGGCTTTTCTTTGCTGGTAAAGTTTTAATTATGTTTTCAATTTCACTGATTGTAATTGGGGTGTGTAGAATTTTTTATCTCCTTCATTCAACTTTGGTAATTCTTATATATCTAGAAATCTGTCCATGTCTTCTGTGTTTTCCGTTTTATTAGAGTACGGATTCTTAAAGTAGGTATTCATGATCCTCTGGATTTCTGCTAGATCTGTTGTGACTTCAACTTTTTCATTACTAATTGCATACATTTGAGATTTCTCTTTCCTTTTTTTTTTTGATAAGGTTGGCTAAGCATTTATCAATTTTATTTACTCTTTCAAAAAACCAACTCTTCAATTGATTGATTTTTTTTTGTATCTTTCCATTAGCCTCCATTGCATTGATTTCTGCTCTGATCTTTATAATTTCCTCCCCTGTATGAGCTTTGGGCTTGTCTTGCCCTTCTTTTTCTAGGGGCTTAAGTTTCAGCATTAGATTGTTTATTTGAGCTCACTCTTTTCCTAGTGTGGGCATTCACTGCTATGAATTTCTTACATAAAACTTATTTGATTGTGTACCATAGATTCCTTTATGTTATACTGACACTATTATTTATTTGTAAAAATTGCTTAATTTCTTCTTTAATTTCTGCTGTGACTCATTGGTTGTTCAGGAGAGTGTTATTCAATTTCCATGTGTTTGTGAAGTTCTTATGGTCTCCAGTTAAAGTGCACTATGATCTGATAATATACTTGGGATAACTTCAATTCCTTTGCATTTACTTAAACATGTACTATGAGCTAGAGTGTGGTCTATTTTAGAGAATGACCCATGTGCAGCCAAAAAGAATGCATACTTTGATTTTGTGGAGTGGAACACTTTATAGACATCTATTAAGTCCTTTTGTTCAAAAGCTTGCCTCAGTTCTAGTATTTTGTTGTTGATTTTTGTCTAGATGATCTGTCTGTTTGTGACACCAAACTATTGAGGTCCTCCATTACAATTGTATTACTGCTTATTTGATTTTTCAAGTCCTTTAATATTTGTTTTGTATAGTTGGGATTATTAGCATTTGGTGCATATATATTTATGAATTTCATCTCTTCCTCTTGGATAATTCCCTTTACAAGTATGTACCTACCTTCTTTGTCTCTCTTTGTTTTGGTTTGAAATTTACTTTATCTGCAAACAAGACAGCTACCCCTGCTTTTTTCCAGGTTCCTGTCATGTGAAGAACTATTTTCCATCCTTTACCTTGAGTCTATGAGATTCTTTTTTAACTAGGTGCATTTCTTGTATACAGCATATTGTTGGATTTTGCTTCTTAATCCATTCTGCCAGTCTACTTCTTTTGATTGGTGAATCAAGGCCATTAACATTAATAGTTGTAATATGTATTGACTTATCATTGTCATGTTATTGTCCTATTGTTGGCTCTTTTTAATTTTTCCCTCTCTCCCTTTAGTTTCTTGTTTTGCCTAATAGATTTGCTCTGTTGAGCCTCATGGAGTTGTGCTCTTCATTGTCTTTTTCTAGGAAATTGTTTAGAATTGTTTGGAGTACTGGTTTGGTATTCATGAAGTTTTTCAGGTATTCTTTGTCATGGAAATATTTTTATTTCTCCCATCAATTTTGAAAGATAATTTTGCAGGATACCTCTGTCTAGGCTGGAGGTTGTTTTCTTTTAGGGCTTGAAATGCCTCACTCCAGGCTATCCTTGACTTGAGGATTTGTGTTGAAAAGTCTCTTTGATTCTGATGGGCTTTCCACTGCATGTGATTTGTGTCTTTTATCTAACTGCTTAACGTATTTTTTACTTCAATTGGGTTTCCAGGATCTTGACTATTATATGTCTATGTGTACTTTTTTTTTTTTTAACCATGGCTAGTTGGAGTCCTATATGCCTCACTTATCTGTATGTCAAATTCTTTTGCTCTGTTTCAGAATTTTTCTGTCATTAATTCTATGAATGTGTTTTTTATGTTATTTGTACTTTCTCCTGCTTTTTTTGTGGCCTCCAATCATTCTTATATTATTCTTCTTTATGACATCTAGGAGCTCTTAGATTGATTTCTCATGGGCTCTTGCTATTTTAAGAGATCCCTGTTTTCATGGTCACTCACCACCATCCTGTCTTCTATATCTGAAACTCTGACTTCAGATTGGCTCAGTCTGTTGTATAAAATTTCAATAGAGGTTTCAATTTCCTGGATATTTGTTTGAATATGTTTCATGGATTCCATTTCTTTCCTATGCTGGGCATTCAAGGCTTCTATTATGGTCCTGAAGTCATTTTTTTTCATTGAGTTTATGGTACATTTTAGGTGTACAGTACAGTTACATTGATTATGGGGATCTTGTACCTCTACATGACAGGTCTTGGTTCTCATTTTTTTCCCCTTGTCCCTGCCCTCCCTTCACTTCATCTATTTTTTTAATTTGTTTCTGTTTCTAATCCTATCTTTCATTCTTCTCACCATCTCTGTAGTTACCTGGGAAATTATTTCAGTTTTGAATTTTTCTAGATCCTCATTCATCTGTTTTGTTACTTCCTGTGCTATCAGTTCAGGGTGTCCAGGTGGTTCATTGTGAGACTTTTCCACCTCGTTTTCCTAAGGATTTGCCTTTATTGAGCTGGAAGTCTGTGTTTGTGCTTCACTTAAATGTCTTCTCATTTATATTTTTGTTCTTGGTATTGTCCTTGGTTTAATTTCTGGGTTAATACTTCAGTCTTTCAAATATCACTAGTCTTTAGACTTTGAGTGTCTAATGACTCAGTGACAATCTCATTTTCATAATTCCATTAAGGAGAACTGATTAAATCAATCACAACACCTTAGCCCAAGTGATAAAATAAGCAACATAATAGCTTCAAGCATAGCTTAGAAAATGACTATTTGTGATATCTATTAACCTACCACCTTTAGCCATGTAAATTAAATCAAAATTGAGAACTAGACCAAAATATATTTAATATAGCAACTTTACCCTTAGGATGGGGACTAAAAAGAAGTTGGGGAGAGAGGGATAGATAGGTAGAAGGATAGGAGAAGTTAGAAGTGAGGATACAGGACACAGGAAAATCATACAAACTCTAGGAAACTGTTGAAGACAAGAGGAAAAGACAGAATAAAAGAACAAAGACAAGACTAGAACAGCCTAACAGCAATAGGGAAACTAGAAACTGTACTCACTTTCCTTTGAAACTAATGACAATCAAAGGAAGGAAAAAGAGAAGAAAAGAAAGTGTAAGAAGAATTCTGAATTAGGACAGGAACAGAAACAAAAGGGGAGATCAAGAACAATGTAGGACAGTGAGAGAGTGAGTGAACGAAAAGAGAAAAAAGAAAAAGAAGAAAGAAAAAAGGAAGAATTTGAAAAGAGTAGAAAATTTTTAAATTAAAAATTAAAAATAAGAGGTAAAAATAATTTTAAAAATAAAAAATAAAAATGAAAGGCCTTCTTCAGGGTATGTCTCTGCTGTCACAACAGACAATGTGGACCACAGCATGTAGATCTAAGTAAATTAGTCTCATCAAGCAGACCCCTAAGATTCAGGATGATTGTCCTGAAGACAGAGCAGAAGTAAACAACAGAAAGAAGGCCTCTCTCAGGCTCCTTGATGAAAATTAAAGCCCACTGGAAAAGTAAAGAGAATCTCTGCAAATAAGGCACACCATACCACCATGGCTGGTAAGTCTGAGAGAACACCACTTCCCATTATATCCTGGACTATTTTCAGGGGAAGGACAGCTGGAACCCTCAGTAGAACCTTGCAGAGTTCAACCCAGGGAGCTCAACCAAGCCTTGCATTCAGAAATCATCCTGACTGCAACATATATGGTCATGAATTCAAATTTCAATGACATTTATAACCCTTGTGCCTCTGTAGTGTGGATCTAAGTACCAGCACAACCAGAAGGCCAGAGGTGGGGACCCATGCTGGGGCAGTGCCGCAGGGGTGTCCTTGTGGCTCCACTTCTCAGCAGTCCATGCTGCTCAGAGGCCCAGGTTTTGGGGGTGGGATAGCAGCTCCATGTGTCTCCATTTGTCCTCACTGGTCTTCACTGTCCATTGAAAGTTTAAATTAATTTTATTGGTACATTTAAGCTCTACAATATGATGATGTTCATCATTGGAAATTTGTGACTTTACATAATTCATCTTAGTTCTTATTATTTCCCCATTCCCCTGCTCTCCCTTCAATGCTTCCACCCTTCCCTATCTACAAAGACTGTTTCCATTTTTTTCATTTTCTCATAGTAATTCCATTCCCTTCTTTCTCTTCCCCTACCCTTCCCACTTCCCCTTCCCCTTTGCACTTTTTCTTCCTATTTCACATTATCTATTATACCTTTTACTCATTATTTACACTTTATTTCTTACATTAAAGAAACTATGTGATATTTATACATGTGTGTCCTATTTATTTCACTTAAGAGTATGGCCTCAATGTACATCCCTTTAGCTATAAATGTCCCTACTTTCTCATTCTTTATGGCTGAGTAGTACTCCTTTTTATTTTTAAAACATGCATTTTCTTTATCCAATCTCCTGTTTATGGGCAAGTGAGTTGCTTCCAAGTTATAGCTATCATGAATTGTGCTGCTATGAACATGAGTGCACATATATCACTGTGGTATGATTCCCTTAATTCTTTTGGGAAGATACCCAGCAGCAGAATAGCTGGGTCAGATGGGACTTCCAATCTTTTAGGTATCTCCATACTGATTTCCACAGTGGTTGCAATAGTCTACACTCCCACCAGTGGTGGAGCAAGGTTCTTCTTTCCACATAGCCCCACCAGCATTTGTTATTGGCTTATTTCATGATAGTAGCCATTCTTTCTGGGGTGAGGTGGAATCTCAGTGTTGTTTTCATCTGTATCTCTCCAATGACCAATGATGTTGAACATTTTTTCATATGCTATTACTACTTCTTTGTCTTAGAAGTGTCTATTCCTTTCAGGTTCCCATTTTTGAAGGGGTCTTTAAATTTGGGAGGTCTGATTTTTTTGATTTTTATATTTTCTAGATAGGAGACATGGTCCTACTTTTACAGGCATGCAGAATGCAAGAGCTGTGGGGTCAAGAAGGTCTTCACACAGATTTCAGAAAGTGTGGGAAGCCAAGCAGTGTACCCTGAGAGGGCAGTGTATAAAACTGTGTGAGTCAAAATGCAGTGGATACCCCCAAGCTACTGGAGATGCCAGAAACATGGAACATCTGCTACCACAGGTAGTGAATAGAACCAACTCAAGTTACAGGCCATGAGGGCTGCAATCACAAATGCTGTTGGGGTAAGGCTTCCCAATCTCTTTGGTGCTCACATATTACCCTAACCTTCTCCTGTTGCTGGACATGATGGTACAGGATTTAGTGTGTGTCCTACTGAGTTTTGCTTTGGTCCAATTCCTTTCTATCCTCCTGCTTCTCCCTTTTGGAATTGGTACGTTTACCCCATGCCACTGTATGTCAGCAGTGTTTAACTTTTTCAGAGAAGATTGGGGCTTGAACTTTTCAGTAATTATTAAGACTTTATGACTGTTAAGAGCCCAGTAACTTTTAGAGATGAACTAAACATGTTTTGCATAAAGAAGTGTGCCTGACTTTTGGAGGCTCAGTGGCAGAATGTTATGGTTTGGGACTGTAATATCCCCCAAAAGACTCAAGTGTTTAGAGGCTGGTCTTTTAGAAGGTGATTGGATCACAGGGGCATGATATTCATCAGTGGATTCTTTCTAAATATGCTTTTAGGAAGTGGAATTGAAAGAGGCAGATACTGGGCATTTGGCCAGGATTGAAATATCTCTCTCCCTGACTCTTTTCTTCATCCTCTGCTTCCCAACCTCAATGATGTGAACCAGCTATACCTGTGGCAAACCTTTCCTGCATTTGTAACTGCTGACCATAGACTGAAATTTCTGAAAGTGCAAGCCAAAATAAACCTCTCCCCTTTTAAATTGTGAATGTCAGGAATTATGTCTCAGTGATGAAGAAAATTACCAATACTTCTGGGAAATGGGCATGAGTGAAGAAGGAGCAGAAGGGATGGAGTACAGGGAGCAAAAGTTGCTTTGTGGGGTAATGGTTATCTCACTTATCTTGATTGTGGTGATTTTTTCATGGATGTACACATGTCAAAACATACCAAACCCTGCTCCTGACCCAGCCACCATCGCTCAAGCACTGGGAGGTCTGGGCCCCAATCCACCGTGGGAAGGAGAGCCACGTCTGCTCCTGACCCAGCCGCCATCGCTCAAGCACCGGGAGGTAGCCTGGGCCCCAATCCACCATGGGAAGGAGAGCCACGCCTGCTCCCAACCCAGCTGCCATCGCTCAAGTGCTGGGAAGGTAGCCGCACGGGAACCCCTGTACCCCCATAAGCCCCCCCCTGCACTCTCAGAACTCCTGACTGTGCCAGTCTTTGGACCCACTCTGCAGAGACAGAGGTGGTCATCAAGGGTATTTTTCTGAGTTCCCAACTTTGAACATCTTTAAAGAAAGGTTGTGGGAAACCTGTAATAGAACGTTGTGGAGTTCAACCATTCAGAAGGTTGGGGAACTCAATCTGGGCCTTGCAGCCCGAGGTCAGTCAGAGTCGTGGGGTTCAACCATCAGCTAACTGAGATCAGGGGTCTTGCATCCTCGCTCCGTCTGAGCCATTAAATGGTAAATACACTATATTGAAATTTTGTTCACTGTAGACATGTTCTGGACTGCTTCTTGATTTCAATTTAATTCAAATGATTTAAGAGTGAGAGACTAGTGACCACCACAGGTGGTCAGTGTCCAAGTTGTGCTTGATCTTAATGTGTTGCTGATTGTATCAGTTGGGATAAAGCATTGCAGTTGATTTGATGAGCAGTTTTCTCTGATGTTATGAAGATGAGAATGTCTGTAGGTCATTCGAGACACAGAAGCTAGGGCGCAACTATATCAGGAAGATTTGGGTGATAATCCAGAGATTAAACCAAAGACAGTCCAGTGACAAAAATTAAAATGAGAAAACACTTAAGCAAGACACAAGGACAGACTTCCAGTTCACCAATGGCAAACAGTAGGGGAAATGAGGATTAAAAGGCTGATAGTGAACCACCAGGACACCCTGAACTCAAAGCACAGGATGTAACAAAACAGATCAATCAGGCTCTAGAAAAATTCAAAACAGAAATAATTCCCCAGATAGCCATAGATATAGTGAGTAAAATGGAAGTTGCGATTCGAGACTCTAGAGCAGAAACTGACAAAAAATTAAATGAGCTCAGGGCCATGATAGAAGCCACGAAGGTCCAGCATAAGAAAGAAATGGAAAAAATAAAAACCCAAGATAGGAAAGAAATGGAATCCATAAAACAGATTTAAACATATATCCAGGAGATTAAACACCCCATAGAAAGTGTACCCAACAGAATAAAAGAATGCGAAGATAGACTCTCAAATATAGAAGATAAGATTGCAGTCAATGACCATGAAAAGAGAGGTCTCTTAAAAACAGTAAGAGATCATGAGAAATCAATCCAACAACTCCTAGATGATGCAAAGAAGAATAACATAAGACTGATAGGAATACATGAAGTAGCAGGAGAAAATACAAATGACTTTAAAAAGCTGTTTGCAGAATTAATGACAGAAAACTTCCCAAACAGAGGGGAAGAATCTGACATTCTGATAACTGAGGCATATAGGACCCCAACTAGCTACAATAAAAAAAAATCTACACCTAGACATATAACAATCAAGATCCCAGAAACCCAACAGAAAAACAAAATACTACAAGCAGTAAGAGAAAAGAAACAAATCACATATAAAGAAAAGCCCATCAGAATCACAGCAGACTTTTCAACACAAACCCTTGGGGCAAGGAGAGCCTGGAATGAGATATTTCAAGTAATAAAAGAGAACAACCTCCAACCTAGACTGATGTATCCTGCAAAACTCTCTTTCAAAATGGATGGGGAAATAAGACACTTCCACGACAAAGAACACCTGAGAAACTACATGAATACCAAACCAGCACTACAAGGAATTCTAAACAAGATCCTAGAAAAAGACAATGAAAGCAACAACACCATAAGGCCCAACAGAGCAAATCAAATAGGCAAGGCAAGAAATTAAAAGGAGAAGGTGAAAAAGTAAAAAGACTCAACAAGAGGCCAATAACATCACAATAATAAGTCAGTACATATCAGTTATAACCATCAATGTCAATGGCCTCAACTCACCAATCAAGAGAAATAGACTGGCAAAATGGAATAAGAAGCAAAATCCAACAATGTGTTGTATACAAGAAACACACCTAGTGCAAAAAGAAGCCCATAGACTGAAAGTGAAAAGATAGAAAACAATTCTCCATGTGACAGGAGCCCAGAAAAAAATAGGGGTAGCAATATTATTTGCAGACAAAGTAAATTTCAAACCAAAACTGAATCTAATATTATTGATGTAGGATGATACTGTATCATACCTCTATGAATGCAAAATATCTAGTACCTGCTTTATGATACATAGTAGGGACCATGCTTTATCAGGGCTACATTTAATGATATTACTCTACATTTAATGATAATTAAGAGGCTAATAGAAAAAATGGTGTCAGGTACCACAACAGCAACAGAACTTTGTTGTTTTCTGGATATTATCCTTTTCTGTGTTTTTTCTTTTCTTCTGTTTTGTTTTGTGTTTAATGGAATGTGCTGAATGTCTATAATTTTGTTCAGATGACTGCAGAACCTGGAAAAGCTGTTGCTGCTATCGATGCATAACATACTATTAT
>NW_022900938.1:37591471-37616212 GCF_012274545.1 Fukomys damarensis | reverse complement strand
GCAGTGTACAAATGGACAACCATATTGGTCTAGAAATATTAATTTATTTTTTTTTTATTTTTTATTTTTTTTCCATATGTACAGGGGTAACACATCGTACTAAATATGGAAGGTCATATCTACGTGGGTTTGATTGCAGAAACTAATAAAGTATTCTCTAAATAATGAAAAAAAAGAATAAGATAAGACTATAAGAGCAAGAAGCAATTTAAATATGTTCAGGGACCATTTTCATCTCCAGAATTAAGGATTATTTTAATCTTACATCATTGCCTTTTCTCTTTTACTTTCCTTTTTAGTTTTATTTTAGGATTCCCTATTTTTAATGTTCATACAGAGATTTCTTTAACTGAAATACCAAATAGTTTCTCTGGTGTGAAAAACTATAATAGTACACAGGATCCTAATGAGACAATTAATAATGTGAAATAGGAAGTAAATGGCTAAAGGTGTAGGGAAAGTAGGAAGGGTGGGAGAAAGGCAATAAGGGAGAGGAAAAAATATGAGAAACTGAAAAAATGGAAATAAAGTGTTTGTAAACGGGGAAGGGAGGAGGGGGTGAAGGGAGGGCAGGGACAAGGGGAAAAAATGAGAATCAAGACATATTATGTAAAGGTACAGAATCCCAGGGATGAATGTAACTGTATTGTATACCTAGATTGTACCAATAAACTCAATAAAAAGAAAAAAAACATACCACACTATATACTTCAAGTATGTACAGCTTATTTTATAATCAATCATATAACAATAAAGTTGTTAAAATTAATATAATAACAGAAATGCAAAGCAATACTCATTAAAAATATAAAGTGAAAGAACTATGACATGGTATGACTGATTTTCTTTCTCCCCCCACCTTTTGGTACTGGGCATAGAACTCAGGTCCTTGGGCTTGCGAGGAAGGAGCACAACCACTGAGCTAAATCCCCGGCAGCAGCTATGAATGATTTTCAAATACTCAAAAATTATTCCAAGGGTTTGAGCCTGAAAACTAAAAAAAAAAAAGAATTGGGAAGACCGTGAAGGAAGGGAAAAGAAACAGAAAATGGTAGCACCTAAAACACACCACCCACAATCTTTTGCAAAGAGAACCAACAAAAGAAATAAAGAAAGGGCAGAAAATGTAATATGATGAAAAATAAGAGAACATGGTATTCTGGGAAAAAATCAATATGTTTCAAGAAAAGTGTAGAGAAGGAGTGGCCAATGATAAGGAAGTGCAAAGAGACGAGCACTGACAGAGCTACAACCTAAATACGTAAGCAACTTGTGTTGTTTTCTCACATTTATGCATGAAGCCACAAGTTAACTCTATATTTAGTCTTTAACCTGTTTTTAGTGCTTACATAGTAGACCTTATATCATGTTTCTTGGATGCGAAGAATATAACAGTCTCTGAAAATGAAGTTAGAACTTTCAATGAGTAGGGAGAGAAAGAGGTAAAGGGTTAGGCTAAGGATAATATGGACCTGCCTAGATCCTAAACTTCTCAAGAATGATTAACAGTAATATAAAAGAAAGACCTCAGATATAAAAGTACACATAAAGCAATAGATTTAGTCATACAAAATGTCTTAGAAAAACTGAAAAACATAATACAACCACATAGCTAAGTAAGGCAGATTTCCATTCATTTATCCACTCATAAAACATGTACTGAGCACATAATATATAACTGAAAGTAGGATAAATATACCCTCCTGGGTTATGTCAGGCTTGTCCATATATTATCTGTTCTGTATTTTCTTCTTTTGGTCCTCAAATTACATTTTAAAAACACTTTTGAAAACTTTTATATCATTGATATAAGTTAAAATCAGTAACACCAGTATATAAAATTTAAATGAAATAATGCGTGTCAAAGAATGTTCCTTCAGCTGGGTATGTAGCTTCACGGTAAAGTGGTTGTCTATTGTGTATAAGAACCTTGGCTCCATTCCAAGGAAAGGAAAGGGGAAGGGGTGAGCAGAAGAGGAATGGAGAAGCAAGAAGAGGGGAGGGAAGCTAAGAGTTCCTCAAGAAAAAGAACTATTGGGCTGGGGATTTAGCTCAGTGGTTCTGCCACCTGCCTCACAAGTACAAGGTCCTGAGTTTGATCTCCAGGACACCCCCCTCAAAAGAACTATTTATGACTGGTTAGTAGTGACTATTAATCAAAATGTCCAATTTGGAATATAAAAGTATATGCCAATGAGATTATTTACCATTTTAGAGTCATTGTTAATTAGTTCTAAGAAATCTCCAAACTTGTGGGTACATGGGAGAAAATCCAAAAGACGCATTCCTTTCTTCTCTGAGCAGGAGAATGCTGAGAACTAATTCTCAACCTTGTGGTATGGCACTGTTTGTTGAACTGTTTCAACAAGCCATTTAACATAATCTTCAAAAGTTTCTCTGAATATGTTAATTTGGAACTGTCTAAAAAGTGGTGGGAAAGGGCCTCTTATCTACTAACAGCTGTAATTCCATTTTAAAAAAACAAGATGAGCTTTTATCAAGTCATTTCTTCATGAGATTCAAAATACTTCCAAGTGACTATTTCCAATGGCAATGTAGCCAGATCATTTGGATGACCGACATTTGTTGGTTGGCTTAAAGGAAAAAATAAGGTCTCAAGTCTCACTTTCCATGTCCTGCAAGTGTGCCATCTGAACATAATAAAATACTAGACATTATTTATTAACTGCTAACACAGTCACTAGTACTGCTTTTTATATAGCACCTTATTTAATTCTTATAACAACCATATTAGGTAGATCTTCCTATTATCCCTACTTTATAGCTAAAGAAAAGTGATTCCAGAGGAATGAAATGATTTGCCCAAGATGTCACAGGTAGTGCTGCACAGTGTTGGAACTATGACTTGAACAAAGGTCAGGTTTGAGATCACCTCTTCAGCCCTGGGCCTGTTGTCTTGGATTTGGAGGTTAGAGCCCTTCCTTCATCCTCGAGAAGGCACATTTTAAGCACTTTGATCATGTCCTGTATCTCACCATCCTCCTTAGGCACTGGAACACTCTCTCGGGAACTTTCTTGAAGATTTCTACTTCTATTGATCTACCTTGCCTTATTCCAAGCACAGGCCTAAGAGAATGGAAGAATGTGGGTGGGGAATGAGGAGTGGTATTTTCATCAACACTTACAGTCTTTACCAAGGAAAAGAAAAAGAAGCCACCACAGCAGCACTGACTGCTGTGCCTTGCTTCACCCACCCTTTTCCTTCTCTCATCAATCTTTCCCTTCCTCTTCTTCCAACGGCTCCCCCAAGCCAAGTCCGCTTGTTCTTCCAACTTCATTCCCTTCATCTCTGGATCTGGTACAGGTTATGTAAAGAATCCCTGGTCCTGCAGGGCCTCAAAGTGTGAAAGAACTGACGGTATTTAAGAGAGTACACAAGGGAAGTTGTGTCCACACAGGTGTTCTACCTATCTGTGAGTTGATTTCCCCAGATACATATGTATGAAAACTCCAAGCTGTTCTCCTTAGATAGATATGATTTTTCCTGGTCAACTGTATTTTGATAAAGGTGGAAAAATAAAATTAGGATTGGAAATCATATTAAGATAAAAACTAACTTTTAAATAAAAATTAAATGATAGTTTGAGTCAGAAGAGAAAAATCTAAGAGGCCATTTTTAAACTGATAGTTTTTTTACTACTTTATTGAGTAATATTTAATAATCCATAATGATAGATTTATATAAAAGGTAAAGTGAGGTGGGGAAATCACAGACAAAAGACCTGGGGAGATTCCAGGAGAACGTCCTGGTCAAGATAGTTTGGAGGGTGGTGTTGATCACTGGCACTCATATTCCAATCTGTTTTATATAGTGTCAGTATCCGGAGCCTGAGAGTTTTGTCCCCAAAGTTCAGAAATTGTCTCCTTTTTGTTTTATTTTGAAGGATAAAAAGGGCTATAATTCTTCCTTTGGGTTTTTTGGTTAGCTGGTGATTTAGATTTCTCTGGCCTTGTTATTTTATAATATCTTGATCACAGGCACAGTCAATCATAGCCACTGCCTGCTTTGCTTTCCCCAACTCCATGCTGACAAGTCTAACCATGAGCCAGGTCATTCCTGAAGTTGAGGGTTTATAAACTCTAACACAAATCAAACAGGAAATACAAAAATGGAAATTTACAATCACAGATAAAAGTTTTTTAATTCATACAGTACACTTTGATATTCTGAGCAAGGTATCCATGTTTCAATTAGTTGTTTTCAATAGCTTTCATTAAGACATAATTAACATACATACCATTTACCCATTCAAAGTGTGTAATTCAATGATTTTCGTATGTCCCCACAGATTATCACAGTTTTAAAAAGTCTCCTCACCCCAAAATGAAACCCCTCCAATAACATTTTGATCTACTACCTCGAGACCCTCTTGTTCATCCCCTACCTTTACCATCTCCAAAGCAACCACTAAACTACTTTCTGTCTCCATATTTGGCCTATTCTGGACATTTCATGCTAAAGGCATCATACAAAATGTGGTCTTTGGTGTGTGGCTCTTTCTCTTAGCATATGTGTTCAAGAATCATTCCTATTATAGCACGTATTAGTATTCATTATGCAGGTGAATAATCCATTGTATAGATATTTTGCTTTTGCGTTTCCATTCATCAGTTGATACATATTTGAGATTCTTTCCACCCTTAGGCTATTATGAATAGTGCACCTATAAATATTCATGTACAAGGTTTTAGTTTTTATTTTTTGGCTTCTTTCATTTTTCTTGAGACAGGGTGTTGCCATGTAGATCTGGCTGGACTTGAACTCACTATATACCAGGATGACCTTGAACTCACTATATAGCCTAGACTGGCCTCTAATGCACAGTGATCCTCCTGCCTCAGCCTCCCAAGTGTTGGGATTACATGTACCATCATGCCTGGCTTCATGTACAAGTTTTTATGAATACTATATTTTCATTTATCTTTAAGAAAAACCTTGCAATTTGGGGATTATACAATAACTCTTTGTTTAATGTTTTTTTTTAATTGCCAGTTTAGGGCAGGGGATTCAGCTCAGTGGTTCCTCTACCTACCTCACAAGCACAAGAACCTGAGTTCAATCCCTGGTACCAAAAAAAAAAAAAACTCAGTTTATTCCCCAAAATGACTCCATAATTTTATATTCCCACAAGCAGTATACCAGAGTTCTTATTTTATCACATCCTTCTCAATACTTATTATTAGACGACATTTTGACTAAAGCCTTCTTAGTTCATGTGAAGTACTGTCCCATTTGGGTTTAGGTTTGCAGTTATGATGTCTTAATTATTTAATTAATAATTTAAATCATTTAGCAATTTAATCTACTAGCTATGCTTTGATGATGTTATGTTCATTTTGTACATTGCACCTAATGATCATTTATATATCTTCTTTGGAAATGTACTTTTCATATGTAGTTGGCTATTTGCATACCTTCTTGAAAGAAATGTCTATCCAGATCTTTGACCCCTTTGTAGTTATGCTATGTTTTTGTTATTGAGTTAGAGGAGTTCTTGATATATTCCAGATAAGTCCTTTATTAGATACATAATTTGCACATATTTTTTCCAGAGCACTGGTTGTCTTTTCACCTTCATAATACTGTATTTTGAGGCATAAGCATTTTTAATTTTGAATAAGTACAAATTTGTTTCTTTTTTTGCTTGTATTTTGCTTTATATTTTAGTTTTGTGCTTTCATGGACATACATGTTTATAATCATTTACATTCATGATAAATTGACTACTTCATAAATATTAAATGTCCCCTGCTTATACTGAGAAATGAAGTCTTTTAAAATTTTATCTGATATTTGTATAACCACTGCGACTTTCTTATTTTTCAGTTAGTTTTTGCCACTGATAAAGGATTCTCCTTGCACTGTGACTATATTGTTTGGCTTCACAACTCGGTCATCATTGTTTGCCTATCCTAAACAATAAAGACCAACTATACTTTTACCAGATCTGTAATGTTCTTGAAGAACTTCCTTTCACAAAATCATTCTTTGGCCTTCAAACTAATGAACTCAGAATCTTCAGCTACAGAGTGCAGGTACTTCCATATTACCAAGGTCTCTGACTGACTTATTTCAACTGGCATTTGACAACAATTGTGCTAAAGATTTAATTACATAAATGTCTTTCTTATGGAATTTTTGTTTATGGGAGTTGTACCTTGTAATTTTCTGTTTGGGATCATTTAGTCAACCCCCTTTCTGAGTTATAAGTTTCATCCAAGAACAAGCCTACATTCAGCAATTAAAGAGTAGAAGTAGTCTCTGCCCACAGCAAGCACTCAAGAAATGAAGAAGGTAAACAGCATTCCAAACAGAGGCCTATTAGAAGTGTGAAACAAACTAGCTTGATTGGAGAACTATAATCAACTAGATTATAAGTTGTATGGGACAGGAACCGAATGTGTTATTGTAAAGATATCCAGAGCCAGATCATTGTACAAGAAGCAAAAGCCTTTAGAAGATATCCTGTAAATAATATCTTTTGAGAGATTGGTTTATTGGTAGATTGATGGCTTAAATTTCTAAATATCCCACAGAATATCAAATTGCAGCTTAAACACAAATGGAAACATGAAATGCAGAAAGAAGAATCGATAATAAGGCTTTTTTTTTTTTTTTGTACCAGGGATCGAACTCTGGATTTTGTGCTTGTGAGGCAGGCAGTGGAACCAGTGAGCTAAATCCTCAGCCTGATGATAGAGATGTTAATGGACTAAAAATCAACTCACTTGGTTATGAAAGGAAAGGTAGTTTGCTACCATGATGCCAGTTTCCTTAAATGAGTTGGATAGTGGTAGATTTATTAACTCAGATTTACACTGAAAAGACCTATGAAACCTAAAGACTGAGCTTAAAACTAAGTGTGGG
This sequence comes from Fukomys damarensis, assembly GCF_012274545.1. Taxonomy (NCBI): domain Eukaryota; kingdom Metazoa; phylum Chordata; class Mammalia; order Rodentia; family Bathyergidae; genus Fukomys; species Fukomys damarensis. The sequence continues at coordinate 37,609,323 of NW_022900938.1, read as the reverse complement.
TCCACATATGGATTCTGCAGTTAAAAAATAAACAAAAATTTTTGAATATAGCTGTTAGTGTTGAGTATGATTGCTTGATAGTCTTTATTTCTAAAGGTCTTATGTAAATTTTATCCCTTTTTATTATGTGGAATAGTCATTTATTGCTGTGAAGAATTTACCCCGAGACTAAAACCAGCAAAAAATATTGATAATCACAGAGTTTCTTATGTTAGGAATTCAGGAACAATTTAGGTGGGGTGTCCTGACTGGAGGCCTTCAAAAAACTGCAGGCAAGATGTTGGTTGGGGCTATAGTTTTGGAATTCAACTGGAGAAACTTCTTCCAAGATGCTCAGGCCCATAACTGAGGAGTTGATGCTGCTGGATGGTGAAAAGACATTGCTATTCACCGTCTGATTAGAACATTCATTTCACCTTTTCAGAAGAAGAGGGTAAAAAAATTGATGGATATGCTTTATTTTAAATTTTCTACATTGTATGTTTAGATTCCATGTTGAAATACTTTATGTGAATAATCTAAAAGTTCTAATATTTAGTTCCTTCCCTCATGGAACATGAATATAACCCAAATGACTCTAAACATAATTATTTGAGTTATGAAAAAAATAGATACATAAGATACATATGGAAATGTTTGCAGGAATCTAAACACGAACTGAGCAAGTTTTGCAGATGTTCTCCTCATGAAAATGTAATGTAAAAAGATCCAGCTCAAATATTATGAACAGAGCCACCAAAACCTCACTGTTTTTGAAGCTTTTCCACACTAGCCCCAATTTTGATTGAACACTCCAATGAATCCATCACATATCGCATTTTATTGTTAAATTTTACTTACAGAATTATTTATTTCATTATATATCAAATGACCTTTGCTACTTACTCAGTGACTTCAAACAAAAGCAATTTACTATTTCTCCCATCTATTGGTTACTTGACAGTCCTGGCTTGGGGAGGTTTTTCTCAGGACCTGATGGGCTAGTTTGGCCTTGTTCAAAGTCTGGAACTATAAGCAAGATAGCTAAAATGTTTCAGTCTTTCTGCACATGAAATCTTTCCTCTTCCTTGAAGCTTTTACTTTGAGTTGTCAGGGTTGCCAGGAGTTAGAGAGGTGGCGTTTCAGCGTACTTGGACCTTAAATCCTCTGCTTAGCAAATTCCATGAGCTAACCCAGATTTAGTGATTTGGAGAAATCAAGTCCACATGAGAGAACCAGCAATATCACATTGCAACATAATATACATACGGGGATTGGAGAAGTTTTTAATATTCAAATACACCATTATTTCTGTTTCTACCCCCTTTTTTTTTTTTTTTTACTTTTAGCATTCTGGAATTTAAGGAACACCTGCAGCAATCGATGATGATAATATTCAAACCGCATTATTTCTGTTTCTTCCCCCCTTTTTTTTTTTTTTTACTTTTAGCATTCTGGAATTTAAGGAACACCTGCAGCAATCGATGATGACCACAAATTCAAGAAATATTCCCTGAATTGGTAATTTACAGTTTTGCTCCAGTTTTCAATGAGGATACACACTTGCACTCTCGCTGCACCGTACTTTGACATGTCTCTTTTGTATCATACACCAAGTACGTAGGTGAGCTCATAGTGGGCTCAAAGTGAGCTAACAGTAGGTTATTTTCCTTTAAATTATCCACAATTCCTGGATTTGGTTATCTACTCAAATTAATCAGTCCCCAAATTTCCTACCTTTAGGATTAATGCATGACATGTATCAGCATTTTTCACTCCCTCGATGTGATATTATTGGCAAATACCTAGTCACACTGGTCATTTCAGTGCTTTGAGCTTATTAATGAGATCGTACTGGGTTCCATTAAGGATTTTAATTATGTTATTTTTTCCCTTTTGCTTCCAGCTTGTTTGGGCTAATAAAATTACTCACAGCTGCTCAGGTTGGTCATTCCTTGTAGGATAAAAACCATATGGAATACTTACAACAGGTGCTTGGTACTTGACCAGCTTCCTTGTATTAAATTAGTTTGACCTGTGGCACCTGACATTGGGTCACTAGGCTACAGATGTGCTTGTTAGAATTGGAAAATTGCCTCTCATGTTACAAGGACTAAGGGACAATGTTAAAAAAAAAACTGCTTTAATTTAAAAATTTTCTCAGTCAACATGAAACTACAGGCTGGAAAACTTGGAAACAATGCTAGTGTTTAAAGTCCTAATTGAGTAGAGAGAAAACAAGTCAAGGATCCCTCAGCTCTTATATTACCATAATTCTGGCATGTTATTTTGTCAACCAAAGAACACAAAATGGAATTGCTATTGTCCAGGAAAACATGCTGTAATGAATTTTTTACACCCCTAAAAGAGGCACTTGGAGGAACTGGAGAATATCCAGAGCAAAGCAATTAGGGAAAAAAATTAATGCTGGGAGTTTTCAGAGGAGTTAAGGCTACTTAACCTAGAGGGGAAAATAAGTCTAAGAGGTTTCTACATTAATGAATTTAGATTATAAAGAAGGTATTGAGCAGCTGTTCTCTAACTCTTTAGAGCACTGAAGAAAAAAGTCTGGGCAGGCAACAAAAGACATACCAATAAAATTCAGCCTCTCAAATTTTGACTTTAAGGATTGGTAGACAGTGAATAGTATCAAATCTATTTAATGTCAAAGAATAAAACAAATAATTATTCTCTGGGGTTTTATTAACAGTAGAAAAAATTTACTAAGGGAAAGAAAGCTTCTGTCTAAGAGAGACAGAAAGGGGACCAGAAAATGGATTGCCCGCTCACCCCACTTCTCCAAGATCGGATTTTATAGCATATTATTCTCCTCCAAGGTTGGAAGCTAGATTCTCTTTCTTCTTTTATGGACTGAAATTGTGGATGCCCTTATGTCTCAGACAATGTGTGTGCAGGGAGTGAAGAAATGTGGTCTCTTTCTCCAGCTTTCTTCCTGGGGGACAGCACTTCTTGCTTACCCAGGTTTTGTGCTATGCATTGTACTCAATGGTTTCTAATCTCCTACTGAATCAAAGAGTTATTTGACCTCTTGACCAGAACATAGTTTCAGGAATATATGCCTATATGTTCAAAGAAAAATTATGTCAAAGATTGATAATGCACTGGCCCATGAGAATATTAAAGTTTATATTTCCATCAAATAATTGCAAAGGAAAAGAGAGGGTCTCTGTGTACTTCTTTCCAAAATGCTGATGTATCATAACAGACATCATTACATCTTTAGATGTTTATTTCCATTATTCAGTACCATTAGCTTCAAAGAACAAAGCTGCCGATTCCTTGTCTAGGGAGGTCATTCCACTTTTAGACTTGTAGGTATTGCCAACCACTCGGAAGAGTGAGTGAGAGAGAATGTATGAAGTTAGGGAATTTCTTAGGAAAAAAATGCAAGTCCAAAAACATGAGAGTATTGATCACAAATTACTAGGATTATATGAATCCCCAAATCTGAAAACACATTATATCTTTTTTTAAAGAAGTAGAACCATCTATTTCTTACTCAATATAATGCCCAACAAAGAAGCACTCAGATCAAGGTATAAACTCAAAAAGAGATGCTTTAGTAATTTTTTCTACGACTCTTTGATAAAGAGACAAATTTTATTAAATTCTTTTATAGATGCTTATCCAGAATTCTAATGTAATTAATATGTTATTACAATATGTTAAGTGGTTGAGGTTTTTTTTTCCCCAGAACATTAAAAAGTAGTCCGGTTTATATGGCAAACAGTTTTTTCAGGAAAAATCAATATTGTATTTCAAAGTATTATGCACGTAATTCTATTTCTAATTTTCAAATGAAGACTCATGTTACTTTAATCCACCAGGTGTTTTTCATAGGTTTACCAAGTGACTACAGGAAATCAGAGTCAATTTTCTGTGAAATGTAAAGTTGAATAAATGATAGTCCTTACCCTCAAGTACCTTATAGTCCTAACAGAGGAGCTAAAAACATTCCAAATTTATAATCTTTCTATTCACTATATAAAAAGAAGAGTATGATAAAAAGGTGCATACTAGGACTGAACAATGCAATTACTGAAACTGGGCTTAAGGAAAAAAAGTTGGGAAAGCAGAAGATATGGCTTCACAAACTAAATTCCACAAGCTTTAGTAATTTCATGCCAAGCAGGGTACAAGCATTCAAATCATGTGGTCAAACACTTATATTCAACCAACTCTTCTTTGCTCCTATGACACAGTGGCTTAATTCCCAGGAAGGCTATACCACATGGTCATTACCAGTTTTATACTTATAATCCAACCAGATTGTCAGCTCCAGAGATAAGCAAACCTCTTTTGAGTAGTCCCTGCAATCATTCTGGACTAGTGGCACTGATTTTTAAGTGTATTTACAAAATATTAAGCATGTATGAAATACTACACAGTGCTCTGATCATAGAAGATACTGTATAAAACAAAATAGACAAAGCTCTTGCCCCCATGAAATTCATATTCTGGTGGGGAAAACTTGCATTAAACCAATATAGAAATTATGGTAATTCTGTGTTTAACTTTTTAAAGATTTGTCAAACTTTTTTCCACCGTAGCTTTGTAATTTTATATTACCACCAGCAGTATTCAAGGACATCAATTTCTCCACACCTTTACTAACATGTTATATTTCCTTTTCTATTTTAGCTATCAAAGAGTCTGAGTATATATTAAATGGTATCTTATGATTTTTATTTGCATTTCATAGATTACTAATAATGCTGTACATATTTTCATGTGCTTATTGGCCATTTATCTATGTTTCTTGGAGACATGGCCATTCAAATCCTTTGTCTATTTTTTTAACTGAGTTGTTTGACTCATTATGTAGCAAGAGTGTTTTTTTAATACATCCCAAACACTAGACCCTTCAGAGATATAGATAATCTGCTAATATTTTCTCCCATTCTCAGTTGTCTTTCCACTTCTTTGATAGTGTCTTTGATATGTGATTTTTTCAAGATTTTGATGAAATACAATTCATCTATTTTTCATTTGTTGCTATGCTTTTGTCATCACATATAAGGCTCCATTCCAAAATCTAGGGTTATAAAGATTTACTGCTGTGATTTCTTCTAACAGTTTTATAGTCTTAACTCTTATATTTTATTTCTCTGATCCCTTTGTATTTGATTTTTATAAATAGTATAGGGAAAGAGTAAATATACTATATCTTATATATAAATAATTTGTACATTCCACTAGGACACAAGCTATACCTCTGAAGGGAAGAATTGTCTACTATTCATTAGTCTATTACCACCCTAACCAATAGTAACTTTCACATAGTAGAAGTACATAACTTGTGATATAAAAAAATAATGGTGAAAAATATGAAGAAAAAATATCCTTCAAACTCCAGTCCATAGGAGAAAAAATTGTAACATAAACCAAGCCCAAGCTAGGTTTTATGATCCATTAGTGCAGAACTTTTCTGTTATTATGGTACCAAACTACCCTTTTTTTTCTCTGCCTTGCCAAACTAGAGAGCAAATAATCCCAGTAACTGTTATCCTAAGGATAGATAGCCCAAGAACTCTGAAATGGGGTAGATATGTGTTCCTCATAAGAAAAGTTGTTGAAATATCAGAGAATTCAATTCTTCATAATGATATCAACTTTTAATGCTACTAGTATCGACCTTAATAAATAATAAGTCAAACTAAAGTTATTTAGTCCAAACCAATTTGATAACCTGGTACACATGGGTCAGGACAGCCATCTTGGTTGGTCACAATCCATGGTGACCTTGATTCATTTGAAAGGAGGCACAGACACTGATAAACATTGTAAATAGCCTATGTGGCTAACCTCCACAATAGTTACAGGAGGTTTTTTTTTCTTCTTCTTCTTCTAGAATCAACAAGGAACAAAAGATGAAACCAAAACTTTACCAGATGAAACCAAGTTTTTAAATTATTGCTAAAAATTTGAGCTTAGTGTAAATACCTATAAAAGGTCTTATTTAACCCTATTTCTGTGGGAAAACCTCAAAGCAATTTTGTCAGCTCTAGGTAACTAGCTCACTGAGGCCATGAAAATCCATCCAGAGGCCTACTTTCTGTATACAGTAGAGAAATATAGTACAGTTGGAAAACAAAATGGATTCCCACTCAGAGTAATAAAACTAATCCCTCTTTAATTATACAAAGCACCATGTATTCAAAATCCAAATGAAACTCAAAAGTTGATCAATAAAATGTAAATAGCTCCAACTATAGTGAATTACTAAACTCACACAGTGAGCAATCTTCTCCCAGAGTTAAAAAAGCAAAAGCAGCACACAGGTCTTAATAAAACTCCATTACTTGTTGCTATAAAGAAGTAATTTAGTTTGTTTATATAATCTTCTGAACTTGGAGATCAATTAGTTTAAACTTTGCAGATACCTTGATGTATATTTAAGCCCTTATATGTGTACGGGTATATGGAGGTAGAACACACACACACACACACACACACACACACACACACACACACATTTTCCAAACTGCAAACTCACAAATTTATAATTGATGGGAGACTGGGAGTTAGGGGAAGTAGTTTTCTTTAGCCAAAAAGATGTATAAAAAATATAATTTTATTCTGAGGGAGTTATGGAGAGATAACCTTCCTAATCTTATCAAATAATAACTGTCTCCTCATTAAAATCATTCATATCTAGTAAATGGCAGGAAATTCAAGAAGAGAAAGAAAAAAATTTGAAAGAAGGCAAAAATGGAAACAAAGCTTACATATGGGGGGTGGAGGAGAATGAGAAAAAATAAGAATCAATATATATCATGTACAGGGACAAATTCTAAGTGATAAATGTGATCATAAGGTATACCTACGTGTACCAATCAACTCAATAAAAATTTAAAAGAAATCATTAAAACACCTCTTTCGCTTCCCAAGATGGCTTTTGGGTGTGAGGAGAAGCTGCCCATTCCTCCAATCCCTGAGGAAATGTCTTTGGTCCTTGTGCTTTGATCCTCTTGGGCTCCTCCCAAAGAACGCAAACAGCCTCTGTTTTCATAGTTTCAGTGCTTACCTGGCTGGTTTCCCTCAGCCTGTTCTCTCCTTTGAGAAAGTACAATCTCTCTCAGAAAACGTGTTTACTACTTGCTGTCCAGGATGACTCTTCTTTTCTCGTTGGAGTTTCCATCTTCTGTTGTTTCGTTCTGATTCCCATTTAATCCAGCTTTAATGTGGTATTTTCTTCCTTCTGCATTCCCCAACTGGAGAAACATAAGAAAGTTTTAATCTCCTCTTCTATCTCACTTATGATAGTTATGAAACTTATGATAGTTCTCTCGGGTCTCTCTTTGCCTAAATGTTTGGAGTTGACCAGAGTGTAATATCAGAGACATAAATAAAATAGAACATAATTTGATTAACATCCCCAAGAGTGGCATCACTCTCACAAGCACATCATAACCCACTATGACAGCCTTTCTCCTAGAGCTCTTGAGCAGAAAGGATACAAAAAACCTCATAGCTTTTGGCTTCTATCATAATTATATATGTTTCCCATCTCTTTTGTTTTTCTACAACTACCTTACAGACCTGTCCTGGTTACTTTTCTCTCTTTGCTGAGACAAAACACCTGACACCCAAAATTAAAGGGGGTAAGGTTTATTTAGCTCACAATTTATAAAGATTTCAGTCCACTATAAACATAGGAGTGCATATATCACTGTGATATGATTCTTTTAATTCTTTTGGAAAGATACCCAGCAGAGGGATGGCTGGGTCAAATGGAACCTCTAGTCCCAGCCAGTTTGTAATAGCTAAAATGAGGAAACAGCCTATTTGCCCATAAGTTGGAAACTGGATAAAGAAGACATAGTTTTTCTATAAAATGAAATAATACTCAGCCATAAAGAATGATAAATTAGATTCATTCATAGGGAAATGGACACATATTGAGGATATACTCCTAAGTTAAGTAAATAAGTCATACATGTGTAAATACTGAATAGTTTCTCTGGTGTGAAAAACTATAATAGTACGTAAGATCCTAATGAGATAATTGACCATGTGAAATAGGAAGAAAAGGGCTAAAGGTGTAGGGAAAGTGGGAAGGGTAGGGGAAAGATAATAACAGAAAATAAAAAAATAGGAGAAAATGAAAAAATGGAAATAAAGTGTTTGTAAATGGGGAGGGGAGGAGAGGGTGAAGGGATGGCAGGGACAAGGGGAAAAAATGAGAACCAAGACCTGTCATGTAAAGGTACAAGATCCCAATAATGAATGTAACTGTATTGTATACCTAAAATGTACCAATAAACAATTTTTTTAAAAAAAGATGTCAGTCTATTGTTGGCTGGCTCCAGTACAGAGTGGCACATGGCAAAAGAGGAAACAGTTCATGGCACCCAGAACATAGCAAAGCAACAAACAAGGGACCTTAACATTGTCTTTCTGCCCCTTTTATCCTATCCAGACTACTTAGGGCAGGTAGTACTCACCCTCTTAATCCTACTGCCCTTCAGCCTAGCATTGCACCATAAATTAATTCCAGCATCATTCTCTAAATCCAGCCACCTCCGAAAACACCTCACCTATAACCACGTGAGGCTTTGGAGAGACCTCTAGACACAAGCTAAAAGAAGAGCCAAGATCAAAGAGAATGACGGCAACTGTCAGCCACCTGGGTAATGTATTTCTTCTGTCCCTACTTCTGGTTGGTTGATTCTTCTGCTTTATACCTTTAAAACAGAAAGGTTTTTTTCCTGTCACTTAAACAAAAACGTATTTTACACCACAATTTCTAAACTGCAAACATTGTAGTTTATAGTAAAACATTCAGCCTTTGCTCCTGTGTATAAAGGCAAATTTTGGAAACCAGAATGCCATTTTTTTTAACAAAGATTCATTTTTTGATACAAAGTCTTATTTTTTGAATTCTTATCTCCTTAATACAACAAAATTATTTTTATAACAAGTCTGAATAATATTGTTTCTCTGAATGGTCTATGTACTGGAGGATTAGTAAAATTACAAGGCATAAATATTTGTGGGATAAAAAATAAGGTAAATATTTGCTTAAATTACATGTATAAACTCATATGCATATTCATACAAATATAATATATAAAATATTGCTGCTAGCGATCAAGCCAATGGCACTTAACAACTGAGCTATACTCCCAGAACCTATTAACTTATTTTTTAAAAATACTATTGTACTGGATTTAAAACTTCATAAGGGTATATCCATGACAAATTCATTTTGGTATTACTCAAAGAACATATATTAGGCCCTTGATTAGCCTTTGAGTGAATTTATGAATTTTAAAAAAACTTGTTCTGTCTTAATCAAGTTCAGATTTCAACCGTAATAAAAAGTGAGTACAGAAAGAAGTTGCTTCTCGGTTATACACTGTGGCATATTCCAATAAGAAAAAGGTTTTGGATAGAAAAGTCTAGACAGAGAAAAATATCCTCATGAAATCGAAAAGAGACATTCTGTGGTAGTGAATTTTATGTTTCAACTTGACTGGATTAAGGATGTTCATATAACTCCTAAAACATTTTTTCTGGGTATGTCAGAAAGGGTATTTCTACAAGAAATTAGCATTTTAGCATTTGGAGGGCCCAATAGATCAAAAGAGGTAGAGGAAATTCTCTCTCTCTCTCTCTCTCTCTCTCTCTCTCTCTCTCTCTCTCTCTCTCTCTGGAATGTGTATCTTGTCCCTTGGAGGTCAGATCTGGTTTTCAGGTTCCAGGTATCACACAAGCAGTCTCCTAGTTTTGGGGCCTTTGACCTTGGTGTGGCAGTTATTGAATTGGCCTCCTGGTTCTCAGGTATTCAAACTGAAACAGAATTACACCAACAGATTCACTGTTTCTCCAGAGTACAGACAGCAGATGGTGGGATTCATCAATCTCTGTAATCACATGAGTTAATTCCCATAAAAAAACTTTCTCTTCATATCTTTATCTATCCATAGATTTGGTTCTATTTCTCTGGAGAACTCTAACAAATACAGTCTTATGACTAAGACTTACTGATTCCAAAAATAAGCAAAATTTTAAAAATGAATAAAACTCAGAAAGACAGCTGCTATTCTTCCTCTAAACTTAACTAGATATCCAAATGGACCAAGCTTTGGCTAGAGAAGAGATATACTAAAGATGTAGGTAACAAGAGTTCTTTTTTCTTTTCATTAAATACACCAAATTTCTTTCTGCTTTAGGAGCTTTGTAGTTTCAAGTCTTTGCATGGCTCTTCTCTACTTGTACTGTCTTCCCTTAACAATTATTTTCTCCCAAATCCTTCCCGAAGCAAGCACTTAATGCCAACACTCTGCCATGTCATCTATTTGGAATTTTTGCACATATGGTAGTATTTCACATACTTGTTTCTCATGTGTATGCTTTAACTCTTCCTGACGACTACACATGCCATTTACTGACCATATCAACTTGGCAGATTAGTATGTCTATACCTAGCCATTTAAGCAGTAAAATGTGATAATAACAATATCTATCTCAGAGGATTTTTTAGAATACATAAATGAGATCATATAATTAGAACAATATCTGGTGCAAAGTCAACTTGAAAAGCATTAGCTAATGCTATGTGAAAGAATGAATGGATAAACAAACAGCCATCTTCCAAAATAATATGTAGTAGATATGTACGATACCTATCCTGCTCTATCAAATTCATTTTAATATCTCAGCTTAGAAACTAATGTATGAAAAATGATAAAGCAAAGTTCAAAGCTATCTCTTTTCCTGCAATTAAACAGGATATTTCTGCCAGGCACGGTAGAGGAGGCTGAGGCAGAAGGGTCACAACTTCCAGCCCAGCTGGGCAACTTAATCAACTTAATGACACAGCGAAAACCTCTCTCAAAGCTAAAATAAGAAAAATGAGAAAAGAAAGGGCTGGGGGCATAGCTCAGTGTAAAAGTCCTTTGCTCGGTCTCTAGTTTCATACACACACAAAATAATAGAATATTCCTCTTTAAAGCACTGGGCTTGAGATCCAATTCTTCACCTACCTCCTTTCTAGCCCCCCTACTTTTGCTGGCTTCAAAGGTTAATGACTCTGTTAATGACCATATATGTCATCTTCCTCACAGGGCTTTCTAGGAATAATGAATTATGACAAGGTGGCTTACTTGATAGTAATTACAGTACTTGTTTCAGGAGAGTCTGGGATGAAAGAAGTTGTAAGTAGGTCCGGAAGGCCTTTTGGCTACTCCTCAACTGCAGCACATATATTTCTGCTCATAATGTAAATCCAGACTAAACTGCCTGGAAAATATGAAAATAGTCTATGATAAATTGAGACATAATGCTTTATCAGTGGTGTACTGTCATCTTAGCTATACTGTAATCTTAGCTCAATATACAACATGTTCCAAAAGTATAAAGATTTTGTCCTGAGATTTTTAGAAAATCAATAAAAAGTGAAATGAACTACCAAGTTTGGGAAAATTTACCAGATCTGCATGATTTGCTCAAGAAAATACTCCACAGCTACAATGGTAGATAAATAAATTATAAAGAATAATGTTCAAAGCAGATTTGTAACCCTGTTCTTTTGTCAGCTTTCTCATTGCTGAGCTTTAATACCTGACACCATAACAGAGAGGTTTAATTTAGGTCACATCATCAGGGAATTCAGTCCATGTTTGGCTGACTCTAAGACAGGAACATCGTAGAGTATGGCAGAGAGCAGTTGCTTAGTTTATGGCACAGAGCAGAGCAGGGAAGCAGTACTAGAGAAGCAGGGGAAGACATGAGAGATACAGGGGTCCCCACCACTTACCCGCACACCCAGAAATGTGCATTACTAATCCCCAGAGTGATCTCAAAGCCAGTCAAGTTGACAATTCATGTTAGCCATCACACCCTGAATCTGTTCAATCAAAGGTCATAAGGACTTCAAAGAGCCTGTAGTTGTGAAATTCTGGAACTTACACTAGAAAATATAATGCTTAAAATTGGGAAGAATATATTTCACTAGAAACAACAGACTATAAAGAATAATTTCTTCTTTCAGTAGCAGAGCAAAGTTGAACAAGATAAACCTTCTGAACTAAAATATAAAGTGTAAAATAAATTAATTTACTCTGGACTACAAAACTCACCTACTATATTTTACTTGTCATTACATCACTTTAAATGTCTATATAAAATCTTTGCTTAATGTTGTTGATGAGATGCTGAATCTTAATATCATTTTAGCTCTTCTACTGAAACTCATAAAGAGAATCACTTTTCTCCTCTTTTTTTCTTTTATTGAGTTTATTGGTACATTTTAGGTATACAGTACAATTACATTCATTATTGGGATCTTGTACCTTTACATGACAGGTCTTCGTTCTCATTTTTTCCCCTTGTCCTCCCTTCACCCCCTCCTCCCCTCCCCATTTACAAACACTTTATTTCCATTTTTTCATTTTGTCATATTTTTTTTTCTTTTCTGTTATTACCTTTCCCCTACGCTTCCCACTTTCCCTACACATTTAGCCCTTTTTTTCCTATTTCACATGGTCAATTATCTCATTAGGATCTTATGTACTATTATAGTTTTTCACACCAGAGAAACTATTCAGTATTTACCCATGTGACTTATTTATTTCACTCAGGAGTTTATCCTCAATATGTTTCCATTTTCCTATGAATGAATCTAATCTCTCATTATTTATGGCTAATATTCCACTTTATAGAAAAACCACATCTTCATCCAGTTTCCAACTGATGGGCAAATGGGCTGTATATATAAAGACCCAATTTAAAAATGAGCATCTGAAATGAACAGACATTTCTCAGACTAAGAAGTAAAAGCAGCAAGTAAATATGTGAAAAAATGTTCCACATCACTGGTCATTCGAGAGATACAGATGAAAACAACACTGAAATTCCACCTCACCCCACAAAGAATGGCTGCTATCAAGAAATCAATCACTAACAAATGTTGGTGGGGTTGTGGAGTGAAAGGAACCCTTCTCCATTGTTGGTGGGAGTGCAGACTGGTGCAACCACTGTGGAAATCAATATGGAGATACCTCAAAGAGCTGAGATTAGAGGTTCCATTTGACCTAGCCATCCCTCTGCTGGGTATCTTTCCAAAAGAATTAAAAGAATCATACCACAGTGTTATATGCACACCAATCTTTATAGCGGCACAGTTTGTAATAGCTAAAACTTGGAAACAGCCCATTTCTCCTCTTTCTTTTTTGCATTCGATAACACAATTTTTGTTTATATAATTAAAAAGAAGCCCTTTAAGGGCACTAACACTCTGTGCCGTATAAGAAATCAGTATATCCTCTCCACTCCACTCCGCAGGTAGAAGAATATCCTAAATGGAGGAAATGAGCTGTTCTTCTTCAGCTTAGATCCTCAGTTGCCTTTAATCAAAATCAGAGTAACTTAAAAACATAAAGGTATATACATATGCTAATCCCCCCTTAGCTGACCAATGCCCAAATTACCTGAACACATTTCTCAATTACAGGGTTAAATATATCCCAAAATATTTTGGTAGACATAGATATTTGTAATGCTTTATAGTATTGGCATAATATTTGAAGACAGCTTTTTAAAAAACTTCAGCTATCTACTAGATAGAATTTCAGATGAGATCAGGCATGTTCAGATGGGGTAGTATGGCCATAGATTAGACAGAATTTCAGAGCTTCCATTTTTTCACTTGATTATGTCAAGTGCATTATTTATAATATAGATCTATTGTTCATGTGTTTCCCAAGATTTCTTCTCCTTTCTCTGGAAATATACCTTCATATTCCGTTAAATTATCTTCTTCACTCTCAGTTCTTGTGATTCAGGTCATACTGGGCTTGTTCCTGAATCCAAGAATAAACCTAGCTCCCAAGATGGAGCAGCACCCATTCATTAGCAACACAATCTGATTTTGGGAAGGGAATGCAAAACAGACTTTTACAAATAGTGTATTCCAGCTACCTGATCAGAGTATTTTAGTCAAGAATGGGCACAGCATCCAAGAAAGGCAGAGGCTCAAGTCTAGTACTGCTGGTGGATATAACAGGGTGGAGATTCTTTTTCTATGGAATGGGGTGGGGGAGTGAAGAGAATCAGCCTTGATTTGCTGAGCTAACCAGCTTACTTTATGTGGGAAAAGCTGTCTGAGCAAGAAGCCAAACCGAGAAGCCATAACCAAAAGATGCAGAAAGTCTGAAGTCTGATGACATTAGCTGTGCTCTTACTATCTAGCTGCACCTTCAGATCTTCTGCTAAATTTTCAGCTGCAGATTTAAATTCATATTTCTCCTTTTTTATTGCCTGTTTTAATTGGGTTTTATATCACCTGCAACTTAAATATTTCTCTCAATATATAGCCTCATTGCTTCTCTGGAACATGAGAATCTCACATCACAATATTCAAGCAGATGAAAACAAAAAAAAAAAATCACTGAATTATTTCAACAGAACATGATTGCAAATTTTGCCTTAGTCCAGAAAATACAAAGGAAACAAGCACATTAACCTCCTGTCTCATAGAGGAAGGCTATTGCAATTTTTCTGAGTAACATAATATAAATTAATGACATTAAGATAATTAAATAAATGTTGATACATGTTTAAGCCATGCACCTGTTCCTTCAAAGACAGGCTATCCACAAATCCAACCAGAATAATTGAGTAAGTTTCAGTTATGCCTTTCAACAGTTTTCAAATTTTAAAAATGTGTTTTAATCAACTCATAATTCAGCTACATTTTCAAAACTCTGTTTATTCATTCATTTATTTATTTAAGAAATATTTATTGGGCCCCAACTCTAGGCTAGTTATCTTGCTGCTGGCTGAGGGCACAATATCTACATAGACTAATAAGGACTTATTTTGTCTTTTGACCCAATGGGTTATTTTAGTATTTATTGGTACTTACTTTACAAGATGGATAATAGTGGAAAAAAGGAGACAAAAATCTTTTCAGCTAAATGTCATCACTTGTAAATGATTGTACTGGTGGCTGAGTGGAAAAGTACTTTTAAATGAATGAACAATGTGAAATTTGCAGATTATTTATCATTTCCACTTTCCTCTAATTTTCTTCTCATCCATTCTAACAAATCATTGATAATTGTCCATATTCTAAGTGAATAGATTGGTCAGAAAGCCCACGTTATAATTTTCATGGCAAGTATTTCAAAAGTTATCTCTCATTTTTGTCTACACAGGAATTAAAAGAACACAACTTACGAAGTTAAAATTTATTTCATCATTCGATTGTCTTAATTATTGATGTGGAATAAGGTTTTTAATGATTATAGCATAACAAGTTTTACTTTGGGAAATTCAAAAAAGTCAAACAGAGCTTCATGATGATATTATAAAACATGGTTTGGTTTCAAGAATCAAAAATTTGAATCTTCATAACTTTACCTCCAATCACGTGAAGGAGGGAGTTATTTAGTGCTAATAGTTGCAATCATTATGTTTTAAAGGCAAAGAGAAATACTGTAAACAAAGCAGGAAAATATTTTCAGAGTGTAGCATAAACACAAAAACAATTATCAAAATGTAATCTTCATGTGACTTATTAAAGTAGATTACATTTTAATGTGCATTGCAATTTGCACATTATAGAAAGCACTCTATATGCAGCGTTAACTGTGTGACCAGCTTGACAACCTGCACAACTGAAGATATAAAAAAAGAAAAAACCCACTGCTATCTTTCTCTAAATGGATGTATTTGGTGTTGATAGTCAGATACAGTTTTCACCTTTATCCCAGCTTGTTTCTGACCCAGTGGGTTAGTGTTAATCACCACTGTAGGCACCAATAATTTCCCCATATGTGGAATTTGATAAGTTAGAGCACCCACTTCAATTCAAGAAGATTCCAGCTGACTATCCAGTTATCGCTATGGACAGCTTCAAGCACATCCATGGCTGGCCTTGTATTCTTAGCTTTATCAAGCGCTTTGCACTTTTTGTCTTTTATCTCTTAATTGAGACCTGACTGCAAGAAATGCCTATCTCTTCAACTGGGTTGCATTAAGTATTAACTTTAACTGCTTTGGGTACTTGAGGTATAGAAGAAGAAGAAGAAGAAAAAAGCCTTAAGAAGCTGTGTAGAGTGGAAAATCTTCCCAAATCTCTATTTATAAATGGGGTAAATGCTACAGCATTTTTAAAAAAGTAAATAAATATTTATCTCTTTTCCAGATTTTTAAAAAAGTGTTTATGTTACCAATTGGAGGAAATTTTATGAACCCGCCATCATATTTGGCAGTAATAATAATACTATAACTCTGGGCAAATGAGATAATATTTAGGATGAGTGAATAATTCAGTAATAATAGATGAGAAAACACTCTTAGTTTATGTCTCTGGAAGATCTATAGACTGGTTCTTCTCTAAAGGATATGGAAATACGTTTTTATTTCAGCAGACAATGTACAAAGCTAAGGATTTGGGATCGCTTGTATAGGTACTAAGGTTTGAAATTTCCTTTTTTAAACATTCCCCACTTCTAAATATCACCCACTTTACGCTATTTTGTGATGTCCTTGAGAGCTCTGTCTGAGCCAGTTTTATCTTTTATCCCAACTTCTTATAGAGGGTAGACACTCAACTAACAGGCATGGAATTAAATGGCATTCACTTGAGGTCTTTCTCAAAATTTATGAAATGTAAACTCCATGAAGAAAAAAATATATATGAAATGTCCCTGTGATTCTTTATGTGCTCATCTTTGGGAGACACCAAATTCTGCCATCATTGTGGTTCCTACAATGAGTGTTATTCCATGATATTACAAAAGTAATACTCAGAAAATATGCCAGGAATAAAACAATAGCTTTAGGCAATAGCACTGAAAAACCAAAAATTTGGGGGAAAATGCAATTTTCTAATGAGGACTTGAATGTCACTAATTAGAATAATAATTATTAAATTTTTACATTAATACCTAAAAAAGTGAAAGTAAATGGTAGGTCTCATGGTTTAAATATCTCTTTGGTTTCAGTCTAGACAAGAAACCTTTCCCTAATAACCAGATTAAAGTACCCCATAAACATCATGATAGGTATAACTTTAAAATAAACAAAGATTTGAAATGCTGCTGCAAAACACATGACTATTAATACACTTATAATAGTTATTTTAAAATAAATGTCTCTTATAATAAGAGTAAATTTTCTCTATTGTGTATAATTCTGGGTAAAAATTCAATGAAGGAGCACCAGTTGAATAATGCCATAATAAGAGGCATCTACACTTGTCAGATGTTCCACCTAAAAGTGATAACAAGATCCTAAGCAGTTAATTATCATTAAAGAACAATCTCAATCTGAGAAAGGGATGAAAAGTGAAAAGTATCTGAATTCTAAAGGCAAACAGAATATTAAGTCCAAAGGAAAAATTCCAACTCATATACCTTGTGTGGAACCAGCATGCCACAGAATGAATTAATTACATGTTTCCCTCACTGGTTCAATTTCTGGGGACTTTCAACATGGAGGCACCAGGGGAAGACAATGTGTATGTTGTCCAGGCTGTCTTCTAGCATAGTTGCAAAGCACACTGATTATTTGTAAAACAGAGAAACATTAAAATCTGAAGCAAAGGAGTGTTATGAGTGCTGTTAATTGACAGAAAATAACATAGACTATTCATCACCTGTACCACCTACAATGAAATCTGGTTTTTCCGTCAAGATTTCTAATTCACTCATTGATAAGACACATTCATCTTGCCTTGTCTTCATGTGCACTAAGCCCAAGAATTGCCATGCAGTATCATGAACATTCACTGGGAAAATTCACACATATTATGAGGATCAATAATACTGCTAATAAGAATTTAACACTCTTTTTCATGGAGAATAAGTGATATACTCTCTCTATATATATATATATAT
>NW_022900938.1:37583130-37591313 GCF_012274545.1 Fukomys damarensis | reverse complement strand
TATATATATATATAATATTATATATAATATATATAATATATACACGTATATATATATATATATCACATTCTTGAATGCCAAATTCTTGAAATTCCCCTCCCCACTTAAAAGCAAAGACTAAATACTTTCATTTTATTGTTTTCTTATAGGCTCATAAAATTTTAGCTTTGTGTTACTTTTTCACAGACTCTATTAAACTTGATACATGAGAACAGTAGACTGCCACAAACTCATAAAAATCTTCTCAAGGAATTGCTGCCTAGCAGTGGAAATTGAATGGCAATTTCTAAGAATCAAGCTAATGGCTTAAACTATAGAAAATGTGAAGCCTACTAATAGATAATTTAGGATTTTCCCTTTCCTCGCCCCCCCACCACTGGAGAGAATGAACATGAGCTTGAATAAAATTGCACCAAGATCTTATTAATCTTCTGTCTGTAAAAGCTCAATTTTCCTAAGCAGTGGGCTGTGGTACACATACCACATTAAAATCTATGTTTAAAATGGTTCTCTATATTTTGGAGCTAAAAGTTCTGCACCTTTTGACTATGTAGACACTTGTATTATTGTCTGTTTCAAGAGTTAAATATTCCAGCAGGAATTTGTTACTACACAGCGGTACATAATGCCTGAAAACCCCCTGCACCAATATTGCTCTCAAATTGGCAGCAAGTGAACAAGGGACATGAAGGATGCTTCAGCACAGTAACCTATCCTTCCTTCTCTCCTGGGAGCCACTTGGCCAGCTTTCATCCTCATAATTATAATAAATTTGACATTTCATAGATAATATTGATTTCTGTATTTTAGCATTTCACCATAGGTGACAGTCTAGCGTCAAGAATGAAATTTCTATTGATCTCCTGCGCATTAATCTCTCATGTGTATGTGATCATTTTTATAAGACCTTTTACTGCACATAAATCAATATTTCATATTTCCAGCTATGCCAGAGGAGATGTCATATTTGTAAACTGTGAGTTGACACCTGCAATTCCTTCCTGTTCAGCTTCAACTGTTCAGATACAGTCAATTCAGGGTTGGGAAAGGATCAAGCTCAAGAAACAAGGTAGATGAGAGGCATGAATATAGACCAAAGTAATTAGCTTAATGAACAAAGAAGCTAAGTAAGTGAAATAGAAGGAAATAATGTTTCTTCTCATAAAAATTGTTTCTGAGAACATAAGCATCTGTAAAACAGGTTGGATTTTCATGCTTGCCAACGAGCTAATATTAGGCTTAAATGTCTGTGTTAATCAGGAACACTTAAATATTCCTGAATAATCATTTTAAACGAACTATCAAATCTTGTTGGATGAGACAGTCACTACAATTTCAAGAATGTTTAACAAATAAATATATAATCTCCTCGACTGTAATTCCAATAGGGTGCAAGTACTGACTAAGTCGATATCAAAACTGTGATCTGTTTCCTGTAAGCAACTTATAGTCAATAAATATTTTCATATTTAATAATTTTCATATTTCAACAATGATATTAAAATTATAAATGAATAATTAAAATAGAATAATATCATAAGCAGAATGTGGGCTCTTCTTTGTATAAATTTTGCTGCAGAGTAGAAAGTAGCAATTACTGTTTAACAAGTAAATTTTTCACTCTTAAAAGAATTTAACTCTTACAACTATTTAAGAACCTATTCAAGTATTTATTGTCCAAATTTCAATGGCATACAACATATAATTGCACATTTGTACATAGTGATACAGGATTCATCTATTTCTTATTATTTTAAATTATTTCCTACCTATGAAATAATTTGAGTTTATCTTTGATGTACTTTAAAGGGATTTGAAATAAACCAAAGCCACTGGCCATGATTAGTCTATTTAGATGTTTATATTTCTACCCATAAATTTTCCCTGACTATTCTTACACTTTTTGATAGAGGTCATTAAATGTAAAAGTCAATTTGGACATGGTCTAATACAAATGAAAAGGTATTGAGAATAGGATGCTATTTTGTATAGCATTAACATTTATTTTTTTTACCAAATTGCTATTCCACATGTTTAGAGAAGTTCAAAACTCTAAACCTTCTGCAATAAACATTTTCAGAATCTGACAAAGTGCTTTTAATTCAATAAAATGTTTGCTAGCTTAAAAAGATAAAAGTGGACTTAGAAATGTCCACTTTCTAGCAATTTCTTATAGTCACTTATAGTCACTATTGACAGTCTATTATTTCAAATTATATGTCGTTTCACTAGAAGGAAATGCTGCTCTTGCTTATTTTTTAAAGGCCAATCCTTTTTGCTGGTTTCTGAAACATGTTCATGGCCATAAAATATGTCAGCAAATGACTGTTTTAACATGATGACAGACACATTATCGGAGTGTGACTGACTAGTGTTTGAGTGAGTATATTTCAACAGTTGTGTCAGTTTTTGACTGAAGGAGCACAATTAGAAAAAGAAAAACTAGAGGCATTACTGAAGAAAGTCAGTAGGTAAAATGTCTCTTTACAAATCTTTTAGATTTCTCAATTGTAAAAAGAATTAATAAAGAGCTTTAAAGATAAAATTTATTTTGTTTGAGATAAAATTAACATTTTAATGAGCAGGGCTGCATGCACTCAAAACTTTAGAACTGACTTTTAATATCCAAGTTGACTAGACTGCCACTTTCATTTTGACTTAATTATCTCTCATTGTATATTTTGAAATTTTATACTTCAAGGTGAACATTTTTGCACCCACAGCTCCAAACATGAACTCCAAAACTTAAATGAGCACCTGATCTTTTGCTAATATCACTTCCTTAAACAAGTTGAATAAAGAACTAGAAGTTCATTTTCTTGGGAAATTAATAGTCCTCCAATTTTATGGCCAGAAACATTTAGCTAGGATAAGGTTTTATAAATAGTGTGCCCAAAATTATGTAGGCTATTTTTTAGTGTTAAAATTTAAAATTTATAATTTTGTGTTAAATCATCTCCGCACATTTGTTAGTTACGTACTGTATTCTAGAACTTATGAGGTTTCTTCCTGATCCAAAGCATCACTACAGCTACTCATACTTCTCCTAAACTCCTGAATGGATGTTTTCCTCTGAGTAAGCCTGATTTGGACATCCACTTGGCTACTCTGACCTCAGGCTACTTTCATCTCGCACTAAAGTATACCAGTACTTGGGCTGGGGATTTAGCTCAGTGGTTTGGTGGCCTGCCTTGCAAGTGCAATAGACCCAGGTTCCATCCCTGGTACCAAAAAAAAAAAAAAAAAAAAAAAAAAAAAAAAAAAAAAAAAAAAAAAAAAAAAAAAAAAAAAAAAAAAAAAAAAAAAAAAAAAAAAAAGTATACTAGTACTTTAAATATTTCTAAATGCCTAAATAATATTTCCTCCTTTTCCACAAGTTGACCAATCTTTTTTTCCCTGTCAGTATTGCCAACCTCACAGACCATGTGTTTACCAAATCTTTATGAAATGAAAGAATGAACACAACCAGTGGCATATAAAAATATAATGCTTTAAAATAATAGAGGCCATTAATTCAAATAGGAGGTGGATTATTCAAAAGAAACCACTTCCTTATTTTAACAATAATAAATTCAATTTCCTTCGTGCTTTTTTTTTTTTTTTAGTAATGAGAAAGTACTAAGCATCTAGTAGGAACTCAGTAAATAATCCAGACAGTGAACTACAACAAAGTTTTTTGGTCTTAGACTATGTGTGATATTTTTAAATTTGTAGATGGTCCATAGATTCAATATTTTTTAAAATCCATGGTATTAGTGCTTTAATTTGGGAAGAAATAAAGATTTTGATGATTATACTCAGAGCATATCTGTACAATTTGAAAATAGCAATATATTTTTCTGGATAGGACATGAAAAAAAATCTCTGCTCATATTAACTTCCTAAGCATAGGTGTTCACTGGAAATTTTATATTTTAGAGAAATTTGCCTTAAAATTTTATTGTACTATTTCATTGCACTCTGTATTTTAAAATTCATAACTTATATAACAAAATTTCAACTTCTAACTAAAAAATTTGAGAGAAAAATGTACGGAAAAAATATTTGAAGTTAGCAGAACTATCATGGTAAAATTTAGAGATATTTAGGAAATAAACTGATCACAGAATTAGATCTAGAATCATTTTGATTATTTGAAACCAATTAATTGCCTCTTTATAAATTTTATCTAGAGCAATTTGCAACAAACAAAAAATTATTAAATCTGATTTCCTAAAATTAAGAGACTATCATCAACATATCATAAACAACTTCAATATAATCTCTACCAGTCACAATAAATTATCTGATCAATAATGACAGACATTAAAAGGTAATATATTTTCAGGGTAAAATTAGGAAGAATGAAATTAATATTATGGTTAACTTCTTATTATATGAAAACAAGTAAAACATTTCAAACTTTAACACTGAGAGGACCAAACTAGGGTTAAATTACATGGATGTAAAGAAGTTCAAAATTCCCAAAATTTTGCAGCAATCAAAATTCCCAAAATTAATTTTTCATGGTGGAATCCTAAAATTCCTTATTTGTATAAAAAGAAACATACTGAAACAGGGTTGAAATATACAAAAGTATGATATAATCATTTTTGCTAAGGTATTCTTATGGGTATATTTATCCAAAAATATCTTCTATTGTTAAGTAATCAAAAGAAACCTCACATATTAAGGAAAACATTAGATTTAGATTTCCATGGAATTTTTTTAAAGTGTTTTAAAATTAAAATGGTGAAACATTAAAATTAAAAATATTTGACTAATGAGATAAATATGTAAAAGATAAATACATAAAAGATTATTGTTTTACCAAAAATAATATGGAAAGTTTTACAATGTATAAAAGTGGAGAAAATTGAAATGATTCAGTTATTTCAGTTGCTTTTTAAGAGCTAAAATTGTAAGTGAAAGAGCATTTATTTTCATTATAATCAGAGCACAGTGCAGAATATTTCTGTTCATGTCTTACTCAGAATCTTTAAGCAAAAAACTGTGTTGATTCTGATATCTCAAAAATTGAAAGTCACAAAGAAAACTTGAGTATGGAAGATTTATCCATCAGCTGATGTTTAAAATAATTCTAGAGAGCATTTTTACAAAGTATTAATGTGTAAGCCTCCCTGTCAAAATACAATTAAAAATAGTAGTCAGGCCTAAAGATTAGATCATTAAGAAGACCATTTTGAGAATACTAAAATCTGCTTTGTTCTGGTTATCTTCTCTCCCTGCTATGCATTATATTGTCTTAGGAATATGCTGCCTGTTCATAGTCCTAGTAAGGTTCTGTCTGCTAAACTTTTTTTTGCAGAACTGGGGATCAAACCTAGGGCCTTGTGCCTGCTAAGCATCTGTTCTGCCACAGGCACCACAACCACAGCCTCTCTACTTGCCTTGTAAGCAAAGTTTTCTATTAAGAACTAAGACTATCTGTCATATTTTATATAGACTTTTGTAAAAACAAACTTCATTATTTTAAGAACGGTTGTACCTAAGGTTTTATAAAAAGAAAACTTTAAGGAAAAATATGGCAAGAGAGCTCAGAGCAATCAGTAAGATGATCTACAATTCAACAAAAATATGAAAAAGGTTAGTGAAAAAATAACATAAATTTATAAGATGTTCAAACTAATTCAGAATTAAATAAAACATGATACAAATGTTTTCCTTAGAGATTGACAATTTAAGTTTATTGGCAACATGTATGTGGGCAAATGCCATATTCTGCTTGTAAACATGTAAATCAATATCAACTTTTGAAAGTAATTTGGGACTATTTCTCAAATTTTTAAATATATACACTGCAGAAACCTATTATAAGAATCTGCAACATGTTTATACAAAAATGTATAGGTGCCGCCACCTACCTGGCAAATGGAAAGACCTGAGTTTGATCCCTAATACCAAAAAATAAATAAATAAATATAAAAATGTATATACACAATGGTTATAGCAAATAACAACCACAATGCCTTGGTTCTTTTTGTTGTTGTTGTTGCTGTTGTTGTTGTTGCTGTTGTTGTTTTGGGTGTTGTTGTTTTTTTTTTTTAGGGTTTTTGGTACCGGGGATGAACTCAGGACCTTGCACTTGCAAGGTGCAATGCCACTGAGCTAAATCCCTGGCCCATGACTGCTATGTAGATGAAAGATCAATTAGCTAATATGTGGCAAATGCACAATGAGCACCCTTCAATTATTTTCTAAAGAGTGATACAATGAATGCAAATTTTAATTGATCATAATAAGTACCAATAAATTTTTTAATTTGTTTAAGAAAAAATATCAGTGGTTTTCAAAATTATTGATAACACTTTGCTAAACTAAATAAACAGGGCTTTTTAGAACATTATAAGACAGATTTGTGGTGAAATGATAGGCATTTTCATTTTTTTATTTTCTGAACTGTTTTAATCTTCTAAACAGATTTTATAACATATTTTATAAAATATTTTATTTGTTTTATGAAACAAAAATAATAGATTTCAACAGAAAGGTTATAAATTTGTCTCCTCTATCCCCTTTGAAATTTTGTTTAAAATATTTTAAAATATAATATATATTATTCACATCCTATACGTACAAAAAAACAAGAATGGAAAAGGTGATATATTCAAGCATTTAATTAAATAACATCATGTATGTATAATGAAATCACATATATATATGTCTGTGAGTGTTTCAATATCACTGAATCATGTATTAACAAACCATGCAGTTATCAATAAGTCATCTGATTTTTCCATTAAAATATACCTGTAACTAGCACATTCTTCGTTGTTCTAGAGCTCAAGATATGTCCATCTGAGTTTTACTGATTAATGCATTCTCAAGCCCCATTCATTAAAGTAGAGGTACATCAAAGTGAGGTGAGTTAAGAATGCAGATACAGAACCAGATTATAGCATGCTATGATTCAGTACTTCCTACTGTCTCAAAAGGGAATTGCTGTGCATACTTGTAATCCCAGCATTCAGAAGGCTGAGGCAGGAGAATCGCTGAGAATTTGAGGCCAGCCTGGGCTACATAGTGAGTTCAAGGACAGCTTACACTACATAATGAAACTTTGTGTCATGAAAAAAAAAAAGAGAGTTACTTCAACATGTAGTATTGTCCACATATTTTAATTCAAGCGTTTTGCATATGATATGCTCAATGATATGCTCGATAGGATTTGTGCTTAGGGTAAGAATATTGTCTGAAACCTTGAAAATTATACACAATATTTTTGAATCTCAAAACATACCATACAGTATATATTCATTCATCCCAAATATTATTGATTACCTACTATATAATAAAGGTGGTTCTATATATACCAGAGTATAAAACACATGTGAGCCTTATCCCCATGTAGCTTAAACAATTATAGGGTGGAAAGTAAATACATTCGTAAACACCTAATTCTAAATATTCTAAATTCCAATGGAGGTAATAAAATTAATAAAGGGCCAAGAAAGTGGGGGCTTACCTCAAGTTGTGTGTGTAGGAAGGGGTTTAGAGACCAAGAGATGAGCAGCTTTTCAGATTAATAGTTGAAGCTTGGTAAAAAATGAGAAGAACACAAGGACAAACGAAGGACCATTACATTCAGTTCCTTGAGGCCAAGTGTTTCAATTAGGGGAATAATATTTTCAAATTATGTTATAAAATAATTGCATCAGAATATGTTTGGAGGCAGGAAAAAGTCAAGAAGATACAATTTGGAAATGATATCAGCAATGCTCACAAATGCTATAGGAGTCTTTTTTGTTGCACTGACAACTTCAGACACCAGCCTTATTCCTACACAAGTCATATAAATAAAATTTATTCTTTCTTTAGAAACTCTGTTTTAATTTCTATCAACATGAAATGATATTTTATGTTGTCCATATTTAAGTATGTTGTGAGTTTCTATGGGCTGACAGAGCTACCTGACATCTACAGTATTTTCAAATTTAGGATATGTCTTTTAAAAGAAAATAACCAATTTAGAGCTACCTGCCTGTCTGCGATCACCCAGCGGCGTGCGTGTGAGCTCCCGGCCTGCGCGGGAGCTCCAAAACTCTGTTAATTTCTATCAACATGAAATGATATTTTATG
Organism: Fukomys damarensis; assembly: GCF_012274545.1. Classification (NCBI taxonomy): domain Eukaryota; kingdom Metazoa; phylum Chordata; class Mammalia; order Rodentia; family Bathyergidae; genus Fukomys; species Fukomys damarensis. The sequence continues at coordinate 37,583,234 of NW_022900938.1, read as the reverse complement.
TTGTCCATATTTAAGTATGTTGTGAGTTTCTATGGGCTGACAGAGCTACCTGACATCTACAGTATTTTCAAATTTAGGATATGTCTTTTAAAAGAAAATATCAC
>NW_022900938.1:37548623-37577862 GCF_012274545.1 Fukomys damarensis | reverse complement strand
AAAAAAAAAAAAAAAAAAAAAAAAAAAAAAAAAAAAAGAAAATAACCAATTTAGAAATTCATGTTTGAATGAAAATAATTTAAATGTTGCCTACATATCCCCATCTACTTTGGGAAGTAGAAGAGTTATTTAAATTCATCATAGCTCCTACCTGTCACTACTAGTCACAATGTATACCCTTGGGACTCAACTACCAATCAAGTTTTGCACTTGATTTGCTCTAATCCTCTTGTACCCACCATCTTGCCTAGCTCTTGCTCTTGTTCCTACATTATAGTGTACATTTGATCCATAATGCTAAGCTCCTTGCTTTGGACTAGCCACAGACTTAAAGATGACCAAGGTAATATGCAAGGATGCACCTTACATAAAAATATTTTCATCAGAGTATGGAGACAATTGATTTTTATTTCATCTTGTTCTTAGAACTACTTTTTTGTTGTTTGCATAATCACTCCTTATTATTGCAATAAGTAAAGAGCCTACAATTTTACCTATAAAGAATTAAAGATTATATCAGAACTCTGTTGTTTGGAAAACAGCCAGTCCTGTAATAATATCCTGAGAAGTCAAAGAAAAAACAATTGCTACTGTGTCTTGATTGAGGCCTTCCCAGTGTGACATGAATGACTGGAATCTCTATGCCAACATTAAGGTACATAAAATTTTAGAAAAAGTAAATGTGGATTCACATTGTAAACTCTTCACTTCCTATGCACAAAGTCATCAGTTTTGGAATCAACCACTTCTTCCAAGCTCAAAGAAAAGAAAGCAAGCAAAAAGAGAACAATTCTTACCCCATTTCAACATTAAGAAAAGGCAAAATCATTGAATGGGCTTCTTGGCATCTAAGGTTTCCAAGGAATAAAATGGGCAAGATGGTGAAATGTCTTTAACCAAGATTATGTATCTGGAACTCTATAATTTTACAGAACTCATTGAGTACTACAACTTATGTTATCCATTTATTCAAATAAATTGACTAAAGCCTACTGGTTACTTACTAGGAAATTTACCATATTACATGTGGAAAATGATTCTGGCTCTCATACAACCTATGTACTTGCTACACTTTGAATACTCACTAAGGGTATCTGTTCTGTGATGATAGTTACAGTCATAATTGTCTCATCTGTTGATCACCTTTGGCCCACTGCCATTTGGGGTACCATCCACAGGCCCTAACGGCTCTTCAGTCTACACAGAATTTGCAACATCAAACTTCCCAAGCCATTATCAAATCACTGATTAAATATTAAAGCATCTTCTCATGTTTTACTACCATTTCCTATTTTCTGTAAGTTATTCTGTCCCAGTAACAAACATAAAGCAAAATTTCTTTTTTCACTTTTCAGGTCTCAGGCAGTAAGCTCTGTTTACATACTCCTATACAAATACTTGTTTGGAGGTATCACATTTCTATGTTCAAGACAAGAATCACAGGTGTAATTTAAAAAGTGAGCACTAGATATGAAAACTTCATTTTTTTTACACTCAACCAAATTCACATGGTTCAATATTCAAAGGCTCAACATATACCAGAGGTTGTGGCTAACCAGAGATACTAGCTCCATCCGAAAAGGGAATCCACTCTTCATCTCTATTCTAGTTTTGAAGGAATGAGGATTCAGTATTGTTAAATTTCTGTTTTTTCCAATGTTTTATGTTGGCTCAATTGTTTAAAAATACATCTGTGTTAAATTGCAGGCCTTGTTGGCTATTTAAGCTCTCAACCATTGCAAGGTATGATGAGATAAATAATGATGACTTCATAGGGTATTACAATAAACAAATATATAGCACAAGCATTTGATTAAGAAGCAAGATAATCCACAAAATACTAACATAGCCTAAGACAGTCTCAATATGTAATAGGTTTATGCTAAATCAAGAAATATGATTTCCTTACAAGTGAACACTGAGTATTTTTGACATTAAGCATTGGCATTTTTTTGGCTTAAGTGTTTTCAAAATGCTCATCATATCCAAAAATTTGCCATGAAGATTAAAAGACCTTAACCTATTCATTCATTAAAAGACCTTAGCATATTCATTCGTTCATTCATTATGAGTTAGCCACTGTGTTTGACCCTGGCAACGAGTGGAACAGGAGACAAAACTTTTGCTCTCCAAGGCTTGCAGTTAGTGGGTGGAGACGTTTGTCAATAAGCAGTGACATAATAGTGTACTAGATGCTTTCAGAGGGAGCAGTATGTTTTGGGACTACACAGAAGTCTGTAGCCAAAGCTTGGGAGTACAGCGTGGAGAATGGTCTGTGGATGCTTTCTGTAGAAAAGCCTTCCTGTAAGAGGATAAGTATGAATTGACTAAGTATGTGCATAATACTGAGCAAATATTTTAACAAGGTGTTTTAATTATTTAATTTTATTGGTACATTTAAGGTATACAATGTAGTAACATTCATCATTGGAAATTTGCACCTTTACATAATCCATCTTGGTTCTTATTTTTTCCCCATTCTCCTGCCTCCCTTCAACATCTCCACCCCTTCCTATCTACAAAGACTTTGTTTCCATTTTTTCTTTTTCTCATGTTAATTCCATTCCCATCTTTCTTTTCCCCGGCCCCTCTCATTTCCCCTTCTGCTTAGCATCTTTTCTATCTATTTGAAATTATGTATTATTCCTTTTAGTCCTTATTTACACTTGCAGTTTCTCACACTAGACAAACTATTCAATATTTACACATATGTGTCCTATTTATTTCACTTAAGAGTATTACTTCATTGTGCATCCATTTAGTTATAAACATCTCTATTTTCATATAATACTGAGAAATTTAAAGCAACTGAAAAAGGCATTATTCCTTCAATCAGTTATGGAACAACAAACAAATCAAGCAAATACAAGAAAAAGGAAAGCAGAAGTCAAGCCACACAAAAAAATATAATAATTTCAAACAACATGGCATTTTGTGAACTTTGGGAATAAGTAGCTGCACCTAGACACACAAGGTAAGTAACCATGAGCTATAGAGAGGGTTTTTCCAAACCAGTATGCCAAGCAACTGTATATTATAGATTGAAGAGAGTACAAACAGCAGATTCTTTATAGATTTCTGAAATTAAACATCAGCTTCTCATGCATATTTTTCAGTAAAATAATAATTACCACAGTTTTAGTGATTTTTTTTTTTTTTTTTACAGAAAGCTTAGAATCTTGGTTGGAAATGGATCACAACGTAAACCAGCAGAGGGGCCGTTGGGCAATCATCACCATGCCAAAGATACAGAGCCTTTACACATTTTCAGCCATTCCTTATCAAAACACTCAAGAATCCAAATCTCCCCAATGAGAACTCTATACCTGATTCAACATTTTCTCTCTTCAGATAATTTGTGGAACCCTCTTCTTCCATGAATTGGCAGCACTTGAATTCAGGGGGAAGAACTGGCAGAGATAAATGAAAGGTATTCATTCACAGCTTATTTATATTGGAGAAAATGATGTCAGAAATGTAAAGATCCAATGGAAACATGATTACAGAAGGAACGATGCAGAGGTGGACTGAGATGACAGAAACAGAAATGTTCTAAAGAAATATGAAAGAAAAGAATAGCTAGCTAGATCTTGGTGACGAAAGTCCTAAGAGACAGGGCAGAAATGAAGCAGCTGTGAAATGCAATTTTCAACACCCAGTGATTTAGACATGTAACCAGGATGTACCCATTAGGAGATTTTTATATTTATAAAGCCCAAACTAATTTATCAAATCACAAAACCGAAAGGCCCAAGCAGATATATTGGGCTTAAGACACAGCAGGAATTCAGAAGCCTCTTTTGACCACTCTGTTCTGCCATCTGTTTTTCTGGATTCAATTGCTAGGCACAGTATCTGGCTTTCCCTGGTGATATAAAGATGTGTAATTTTGATCTTTGAAAAGAAGGGACTCAGTGGTTCCACCGCCTGCCTCGCAAGCACAAGGTCCCAAGTTCAATCCCCGGTACCAAAAATAAAAATAAATAAATAAATAAATAAATAAACAAAAAGGGGGGAACAAAACAAGACTCTTTTCCAGGATTTTCAACCAATAACTTATTATGTCTTTCTAGCTCTACTTGGGAACCACATACAAGCCCAAAGCCATCACTGTGACTAACACAGTTTGACAGTCAGGTTATAGTTCGTGATGCCAAAGCAAATGGACTGAGAATGAGAGCATCCTTTAACCTTTCAAATGTCACACCAAAGTCCCTCACTGAGAAGGGTAGTATTAGCTTCCTATGGCTGCTGTAACACATATGAATATGAATAACAAATATTAGTAGTGTTGACATTTCAAGACAGTTTGGGAAATCTGGTAGATGAGAGGATAGAAATTCCAGAAATTGGGGAAAGATGTGCTGAGAACACCACATAGAGTTTCACTCATATGATTAAATTCTATACTTAAATTGGATTCAGAAGTAAGAAGAGTTAAGAAGAAAAGATTTGGAGGACATATCCTTCCCATGCAAAATAGTAATACACAGGACAACAAAATCTCACCAATTTACATACAAACCAGAACATCAGCCTTTCTTCTCTGAGTCCAGTAAACATTTTCATAAAAGGACACCCTACCAACGAAATTTTCCTCCACAGTTAAAACCTGATATTCAGTATGCTGGACCTTGCTCAACACGTAACATCAAGAGGTACTGAAACAAAACGTGAGCATTTAAATAAATTACATTGAAAATTATTGTAGACCACTATCTTGTCACCATAAGAATGATGTCATGGAACCATAATAGTTTCAGAGAAAAATTAAGGCACAGATTGAAGTGGGGGAAGAAATTAAATTAAGAGTTATACCTTTTTGCTTGAACAACTGATACCTGAAAAAAAATGTGCTAGCAAATTCTATTCATTCATGAAAGACATTAGCAAAAATATAGATTTCATAGGTAAAAACCATGGGGTTTGTTGAAACTGTGTATCATAAGAGGGAAGAAGTTCAGAGTCACTCTAATTCGAAAGATTTTAGTTGACAGAAATGAACTTCGCACAATTCAGAACTAATAGGACTAGGGTTATCCTTCAAATTAGATCCCAATAAGTTTAGAGCAGAATAAACAGAAGTTGCACTTGCTTCAGTAATAATTAACAAATATAAGGCACTTAAAGCCCAAGCAGTGGTAAAATCTAAATAAACAAAATTTTTAAATTATTAATAACACAACCACTAAGTAGAAGTGGCATACGCAAAATTTTAAGGATTTCAAAGAGAGACTCACAGCCTCTAATTGAATGTCTATCAGTCTTTTTATTTCACAAGACAGCATAGTCCATTCTAAAATAACTCCAATGGTTAGAAAGTATAATTTTAAATGAGCATATGGAAATACAGCTCAGTGGTAGAGTGCTTGCCTGGTTTGTAGGAAGCCAGGGTTCAATACCTAGCACTGAAAAAGAAAAACTATTAAACTGAGAACTACTGCTCTTCCCATATTACCTTGGCATACTTAGAAGAAAACCTGTTTTACAAAACTGTACCCACTTCTAAAAGAATTAAAAGAATCACACCACAGTGACATATGCACACCCATGTTTATAGCGGCACAGTTTGTAATAGCTAAAACTTGGAAACAATGCAGTTGCCCATCAAATGGAGACTGGATAAAGAAGAAGTGATTTTTCTATAAAATGAAGTACTACTCAGCCATAAAGAATGAGAAACTAGAGAGTCATTCATAGCTAAATGCATGCACATTGAGACCATATTCTTAAGTGAAATAAATAGGATACATGTGTGTAAATACTGAATAGTTTCTCTGGTGTGAAAAACTAAAAGAGTAAATAAGATTCAAATTGTATAACTCATAATGCGAAATAGGAAGTAAAGGTCTAAAGGAGTAGGGGAAGTGGGAAGGGTAGAGGAAAAGGAAAACTATGAAGAAAGGAAAAATGGAAACAAAGTCTTTTTAAATAGGGAAGGGTTGAGGGTGTGAAGGGAGGGCAGGGAATGGGGAAAAAATAAGAACCAAGATACATCATGTAAAGGTACAAGTTCCCAATGATGAATGTAACTATACTGTATACCTAAAATGTACTGATAAACTTAATGAAAAAATTATACCCACTGAATTTCATGTAATCCAACCAGTAGAGACTCAACCAATATGGGACTCCTCGATTCGGGACACATAATTCTTATCAATGCCCAAGCATCAAAACCATTAACTTTATTAATAACTGATTTTTCCTGAACTCCTTAAAGTTGTTTTACAACAACATTCTTTTATACTTTTTAATATGCTCTCTTGCCTCTGTATTCCTGATTTAAATCTGATAAGTCTTCAGGTTCCAGAATCTTTGCCAAGATGATTCGATGATTCAAAAGTATATCTTCTGCTGTGTTGCTAGGCTACTAGTATTCATCCCTTTCTCCTCCGATATTTTCAACTCCTAATTTTGAGATCTGTGATGTTACTTTATACAACAAAAAGGACTTTTACAATGTCATTAAATTCAGAATATTGCGATGGGAAGGCTATTCTGGAGTTCCAGGTTAACCCTAAATGTAGTCACACATAGCTTTACTTTAAAAAAGAAAAGCAGAGAGAGATTTAGGACAGAAGAAGGTGATGCACACCAGGCCATGAATAAGAAATGGGAATATTCTTCAGGAACTGAAAAACACAGGGAGACGGATTTGCCCCCTGGAATCTCTGGAGCGACCGGGACATCGCCAGCACCATGATCTCAGGCTATTGTAGCCCATTTCAGTTGCTGACCTCCGGAACTTCATAGTTCCAGAACAACGTTCACAGTGCAGAACAGTGTGGGTTGTTTTAAGCCACTGAGTGTATGGTAATTTGTTACAGAAGCCACAGGATATTAATACAGTCCCTCTCAGAGCAGGGCTTTCCTGTGAAATTTGGAAGATGAAAGAGGATCCAAGTCATTATTCTTTCAGCAGCCAATGTACAGACACCAGGGGTTCGGCTATGGATTCCAGGCGTTCTTCTACTCAGCATCTTTCATTTCTATGGCAGCTGAGTCCACTGGCAATGGCTGCAATTTCTGCAAATTTCTGATTCCCTGCAGCCTAGAAACAGCTCTCCAGGACTTCCAACCCACCTGCAGCTTTTCCAACTGATTCTAAGCCACTGAATCTTCCCTATTTGAAACATTTCGACTGCTTACTATTTTCTTAACTAAACTGTGATTAATAACATCCATGTTCTAGATGTTCTAAATATCCAGTGGCTTACCTAGGGGGAATATAAAAGATTTTGCTTTCAAAAGCTTCTTATATTTTTTCATTTCTGTATTTAGGATCATGGAAGAGTTAAATGTTTTCCAATGCCATATAATTAAATGTACATAAAGAGAAAAATGTAACATTTAAAATTTACTTATTCCTTTATTCATTCAACAAATATTTACTGAATACCAACTCTGTGGAAGATGCAATATACAATATTAGAAATACAATATAAACAAAACTAGATATGATTCCTTCAGATTCAGAGGTGATAGCTAGAGGGAAAGAAAAGCAAATACATGGCAATTGAATAGAATATGACATTCTCTGAAAGGGTAACAAGCTGAAAGGGTAACAAAACCAAGACAGAAAAATCAAGAAATACTTCTTGGAGGAAGTTACATCTACGTTGACATTAAAAGTATCATAAGTACTGCTAAGACTATATAAATGGAAGGGGAAATAACCCCTTTTTTAATCAATTTGAATATTTGCCATTTTTCCATACTCCTGCTTCTATGGATTCCTACATGATTCAAGCAATTACACTTGGTTTTCAAGTGAATTTATATATAAAAAATATTCAGAAAGTACAATAAAATGGCATTGAAATATGAGTGTTTCCTCTACTTTTGAGTTCCCAAAATAAGTATCTAGAAAGCAGCAGCATTCATTTAAAGGGATGGTTTGGCATCCATATAACCTCTGCTGTTATATGGATTTTATTATTGGTCAGCACAGGGTTTTTTAAATTTTTGAAACCAAATGATTTTATCTCTTATTTATAACACAACTTACAAGGGTCCTTGGCTTTCCCTACTATTTAGATTGTGTACTGGAATATCAACTTTATATATCAGGCATCTCAAAGCATTTCCTTATGAGTTCTAAGATGAAGAAAAGAGTACACAGATGAAATCACATGAATTTGGCTCCTTTTCTTTCTCTTCTTTTGCTTTTTTGCCTTTTAAACATCTTGTACTGTAGGTAATCAGTTGCAGTAACATACCTGATATATATTAAAACATTGTCCACACTTGAATTTAAGCATACAGCCAACAGATTCTCAAGACTTTAGTTTTAAAACAATCTGTGAATTGCATAAAATAAATGGAGACACTCAGGACCCTACTTCTCTGTTTACCATCATATAAAAGTCTCCTCAATTAGCATGCTTGTCTTTTTCAAGTTATTAATGGTGAAAGAGAATAATTATTCCTAATTAGATTAGCAGACACATGTTTCTATATGGTGCATCACAATTCAAGTATTTATCAAGTCAAGTTCCAAATAATTATAATATTACACCAAATTAATGGACAAATAGTCTATATATCTTGCAAGATTAAAGTTAAAATTAATTCTCAAAACATAATATTTTATATAATATTGTTTGTTTTCATTCTTACTGACCACTGAGAATGAAAAGAACAGTTTTCATATCATTTGATGGATTAGTCCCAGAACAAGAGGAGCTAATTCAATCAAATTTTGACAAAAATTGAAGAATCAGATAAATATGTCTAATAAAAGGAAAACAGATCTCTAAAAAGAAGACAAAACAGAACTATGAAGAAGAAAAGAAGGAGGAGGAGGAAAAAGAAGAGGAAGAGGAGGAAAAGAAGACAAAGACAGAGAAGAAAACTGCATCCCAAAAGAAGACTGTGTGGTTCTAATGAATAGAACATTAAGTGGAATGCAAAAGTTACCTGACATGACATTGAAAGAAATATTTGCTCATGATTCGTGGTCTGAAAAGTAGAACAAAATATGAATGAGTCATCAAGAAAGACTTAGAGAATGCTGGGATTTTATTAATACTATAAAATGACATAACTGCATTTTCATAATCTATCTTATTTCAGAAGCACATTTCTTTATCATTCATCAGATTATGAGAATACAAAGGACAGAACCTACACCTTCTTAATTGTGCACACTGACACATTTCCTAGAATAACATCTTAAATTAAGTATCAAAATCCAAAAAAATTTTCATGACTCCTAGCATACCACACTGAGTGATGTAAAGTTTGCCAGTTGTCCGTGTATTTGGGGTTTAATGATATAATGAAACAAAATCATAAACCCCACAAGTTATCTTTTCCAATATTAGGCTGTGAAAAATTGTAACCTATTTGGGTTTTTTAGAAACAATTGTTTTTCTCCCCAGTTTAACATGAAACATTCATTGCCTGAAATAAGCCAAGAATACTAGATCAACAAATTAGCAGCATTTTCTTACATTATCATCATTCAATCTTTTAGGTTTAGCAAAGGAGGTATATGTGCTAAGTTTTCAGACAAATTTGACACTGCAGTCTACCAAAAGATATAAATGGTTTTTTAAAAATTGATAAGATCTTTTAGAACAATGAAACTACTCTATATACTGTAATGGGAATAAATGTCATTATAAATGTGTCTAAAGCTATGGAACATACAACACCAAGAGTGAACCTTAGTGCAAACTATTCACTGTGAATGATAATGTGTCAATATATGTTCGTCAGTTAAACAAATGAACCACTTTGATAGGTGGTGTTGATTATGGAAAAGACCATGCATATACAGGGACAAAGGAGTAAAAGAAAAGTCTCTGAACATCCTGCTTATTTTTGTCATGAATCTAAAACTCCTGTAAAAAACAAAAGTCCATTAGAAAATATATATGGAAATAACATTCTAGTAAAATTTTATGGTTAGCTTTTCTTTGTGTGGTTCCTTTTTTTTTTAACATTAGACCATCTCCTTTCCTATAGCAAAAATTCTTTGAAAGGAGACACTTTTGTTATATTTGTCTTTGCTTTTGCATCTCCTAGCTAACCATATAGGAAATGTTCAATTTACATGGACTGATCAAACAATATGATGCATACTTCAATTTAGAATTTTATTGTAGTAAAAATCACATTGCCATTAATCAATCCCCCACAAAATGCTTCCCTTGCTTCAAACACACTTGTCCCATCATTCCTACCGCTTTCTGAATCAGTTCTGCAAGTCCTTTTTAATGAAGTCTTTGCAAGATGTGACAGAAAGTCTTGTGCACCCTGCTACCATGTGTCATCCGACAGAAAGGTAAGCTAACAAAAACATTCCAGTATGTTCTCATTCACACTGGATCTGATACCATGTGACTTATCCAAAGTCAAAATGAGCACGAATGATAAATGTTTGGAATTGATTCAGGACATCAAGCTAGCCACTACAGTACAAACACTCATGAGAGAACTTCCAGAACTGCTTCAGAAAGTAGCAAAGATGATGGGACAAGTATATGCAAAGCCAGGGAGAGTATCTTAAGAGTGATTAATCGCAATGTCTTTTATTATAATAATTTTTTAAATTTAATAATTAACCATGTTTTTCAATCATGTGTCACACAGATAGATGGGCAGATAGGAAGATGAATGGACAAGTAGATATGTGTGAATGAGCCATAACAATGACAGGAATTTGAAAATATCCTTTAATTAAGAGAAATGATCTATGTTCTTAAGTTCCCAAGCAAACTTTCCTTCTTGAAGTATGGAAATTCTTAAGAGATTTTTTTCTTTCGTGAATGAAGGATTTTCCGACTGATGTCCAGATTAATGCACAGAATGCCTTAGCGCTGTAGTTTGAGGTTAAATCTCAAAAATTAAAGCACCAAGATGAAAGAACTAGATTACAATGATGTGTACAGCTCATGCAACTAACAACAAAGTGTAGAAGAACCATGTTGTCAAGAGTAAGTACAATATAATGAAACTAAAAATCCAAAATTTTAGTTAGGATTAAACATTAGGAGCTTGGATTTTAGATCCCAATACCACATAAGGACTTCATCAAAAAATCTTCAAATTCTTTAATTTCATGAAAACAGCACTGGCTATATTTAGGTTTAGTAATTATCCTTCTATGAGAAATACATGGTTTAGGTTTCATATCTTTAAAAATGTAGTCTCGTTTCAGCTTGGAAAAATTCTTCCTAGAAAATAAAGTTAGTAAGAAGCTAAATCCTCAGTATTTCATGTGAAAAGAGGATGTACTTTACTAAAAGTGTGACTGTGAGTCTTCACATAGGCATGCTTAAATAGTCACATGATCACTACCCTAAGCAAGGTGTAGGTGTCACTTAGATCTATTCTGCTTAATCTTGCTAATTATGGTTACATACAAGAGACAATGAAGGGAGGAAATTATTCTAAAGAGCTAATCAAAATATAAAAGCCATGTGTCATTAAAAATGCAAAATTAACACATAAATATCTATTCTTAGAGTTGGAAGAAAATAGTTCTAAAGATAGTCATTTGCTTCACATGCCAAACAAATATTACAGTGACCATAGGAATGACAGTAAAGGGATGTCTTTGATTGTAATGTTAAATGCAAAACCAAACTCCTCTCCTCATGTGCAATGAATTGTGGATTAATCTATAAGGTAAAATGGATTCAAATGGATTTGACTCTTATGAGGCCAAAGCAGGTTCTTTTCTTCTCTGAGAATACTACTGTTCCATCCAGAAACTTTTTCAGGAGCTCATTGTTGTTTGTTGTTACAGGGACACATTTTTAAGAATTATTCTCTTAATATTGAACGTAATCACTTTTTTTCTCATTTCAATGGTTGAAATATGTCCTCCCGTTGGTAAATGTGGCTCAGGAAAATGACTGACCTTTTCAAACAAAATTTATAATTTTAGACATGTAAAACTTAACATTCTTTAGTAATCCAATATTAAAATACATTTAGGTTGATCTATAAAATGCTATGATTCCAACTATTCTTTCTTGAATGTGCAATAGAGAAGCATTAACAATGCGTGTGGTTTAGAAAAATTCATTTATATAGCCGTTTGCCATGTCATGATGTATTTTTAACAAAAGAGGTACAGACAAAGGTATTGATTTTAGAGACTTAACTAAATAAACAGTATGTAAATTGTGTCTTTCTCTATAAAATTAGATCAGGACACACATATTACACTGCCTTTTTCTATAAAAATGACAGCTATTGAATTTGGCCGACATTGGAATTTGGTTAAAGACTTACAGACCTTTGATCTTTGGATTACAATTAAATGAAACCATTGTAAAAGGACAGTCGTGGGGCAGCCAATTTCTCAAGCACATTGCAGCAGCCAGGAGGCGTTATCGCTTAGTGCTGTCAAGAAATTGACTCTGTGTTCAGTTTTGCATCTCCTGGTAGAAGATGAGGGCTGTGATGGTGTCCTCATTAGAATGCATAGGGATACAGTGAGAGTACACACAGGTGTTTTCCCTTTTAGTTTTGACCATATAGCCTTGCTGATCTAGAATATTTCCAAGTAATAACATAATATGGAAGCACTTAATTCATTTATTTTTTTTTTCAAGACCCTGTGTGGAGTAACTTTTAGAGGAAATGGAAAGAAAAATTGATTCTCAAATTCACTAGAATTTTAAGGAAAATAAATGTATAAAAGGCACTCAAGGTAAATGTTGGTCCAGTTACTTCATAAAATATGGGAAATTTAGTATCAATTTCTGTTTTTTCTTTCCTCCCCACCCCCCGCGCTATTGATAAGGCTTTCTTAACCTGGCCACTAATAAATTGACTTTCACAGTCTTACCCAAGGTAACTATTCCCATCAAGTCTTTGCTTTTTAAGCTAAATTTTGCAAGTTACAAATAATGCCACTACATCATAATGCCAACATTTGACCACCATTTTTAAGAAGAGATGTATAATAACCTTTCGGATAAGAGGAATGCTCGGTCCTCAAACTCCCTATTAACGAACATCTTTTTTGTCTAATTTTTACTAATTCAAAGAAGAAGTGCCGTACTAAACTTCCAATAAACAGTGACGGAGCAAGTTTCCTTAATTTAAAATTATGTATTCATAGCAACAAATAGGCAAGTTAGATCTCTCTTAGGCCTTTTTATCCAGCCCACCAGATCTGTGTGCTTTTTTTAAAAACCTTCTTTGTTATGTCATTCTGCAGACAGAGCTCAGGCTGTTTCCTGTCACCCACTGGAGCAAACTGCTCAACAGAAAGCACAGTTGGACAGCCCTTAATTAGTGCTACTTGGGATAGTCAGTGTGTTAGCCTGTGTCAGCATCTCACTTAAACAGGAATAGAGCAGTGAGGATCAGCTGACAGCTTGAAATGCAAGACACCAGGTCTTTCACTTCCACCTACAGTCATACAATGCATGCTGCATGCCTGCGGATGTTAGGGGAAATGTTGGAAATAATGTTCTTTATGTAAATTGGAGTCAAATTATTCCATCACGTTTTACAGGGTGTTTATTTCCTCAAGTTACCCAGATACATGTTCCTCAATTAGAATCAAATATGCAAAAATAAATAAAATCATATTTGAAAACACTTTGCTGCTTTCAGCAATTTTAATTGTCTAAAACTCACTAGATCTAGAAAATATTTTGAGATTTTTAAAAGAACAAAGAATGTTGCTTTAGAAGTTAGCAAAGAGAGCAATAGAATTCATTTTACGTATGCTCAAGTGAACTTAAATTTTACTCTGAGTTGGTGTTGAATGTGCTAAAATAACCACCAAATAACTATGCCAGTAAGCTACAAGTAGGATACCTTACTAACACAATTCTTAGCCAAAATCTGAGTGGGAGAGATGCTTTCAAAACTTAAACTGTTTGCATCATAAATACAATGAAGGATAACCCTCTTGAGAGATAAAAACTCGAACACGGATTGCTATCACATGCTCGCACCTCTAAAGTAAAGGTGACAAGTGATTGTGGTGTCATGCTGGAGGTCCAAACTGCAGCAAAAAACAAAATAGGATATAGACTTTGCTTCAGCTCTGAGATGGTGAAATTTTCTTTGTTATAGGCAGACTCTATTTAGTCTGAGTGAAAAATGGGATCAATATATTCTAAACCTGTGGCTTACTATAAACATAACCTCCTCCCAAAGTGTTTTAAATTAATATTTTTCTAGTGGCTAAGAGTCCCTTTAGGTTCAGTATGAAGGCAACCCACAACATGTGTTTTCAAAGAGTAAACAGCCACCACTTTCTTTCTTTTTTTTTCTTTTCTTTCATTTATCTGAAAAGTAGCTATCGTACTTTGTATGGTAGGCACTTTTAGAAACTGATTTTGCTGTTTTGTTATGTCAGCTCAAAGGTAGCATGGTGTTTTGGGGCTGGTCACAGTACAGCCTTCTTTATAAGGATGAATGAAGATGAAAAGCAAGACAAATAGAAGCGAATGAGACACTGCTTTATGTGATTCATGATAGCTTGCCGTAAGCCTGTTAGCCTCTGCCTGGCTCTCTTCTCAGAGAGAATAATGGATAGTTACAATGTGTATAGTGACATTGTCAAACCATCAGGAATTGCTGATTATAGTGCTAAATATTGATCTCTGCTTCACATGTGTCAAAATTCTTTCTTCCCTTAATTAGAACTTCCCTAAGCACCATACGGGAACAAACCGAATATATCAGATCTCTGTGAAAGGGAGTATAATACCAGAATATAATTGTGACCTCTTGTCTTCCCCTTTTCTCCTGAGTTCTGAGATGACTTCAGCTGTCTCTCCTGCCCTTCCCAGTACATGTGATCATCATGCTTATTTTTCCCAACCTAACCATAGGAAGATTTCTCCGCTTTTCATCATTCTGAACCACTAGGGTAGTAGTCAGATGGCAGTGAGACTTAAAAGTGCCAGAAGGTGCCTTTTTCTATTTGTTTGTTTCATGGTACACCGCACCAGGCAATGACCTGTGGCAACAATGTCATACAAAACGGGGACGGGTTCACCCAATCAAAGGAAGGTTTAAAATTAATACAGATCCCTTCATTTCTTCATGTGAGATCTGGGAAGGGCAATTTCAGGGTGCCATTGGCTTCCCGGTTATCAGTCACATTCACTTAAAAAATATTTTTAAGAAACTTTTGTTGTAGAAATAATTCCTGTTAGTACCAAATTCCACCACCAACTGAAGCAGGGTAAAGCTCCCTAGTAATTCAATATTGCCATTCAATCAACTTCCATATTCTGTACTCTGGCTCTAATGTAATATAATGAAAGGTTGTGATATATGGTTTCAATTTGCACTGCAAACTGAGCACTTAACTCATTTATCTTAGTTTACCTGTAATATATTGTTATTTTTTAATCATGACACCATGGTACATTTGCCTTTAGTTTGATGTGCTTGATAAAATCAATATTTCATTAAAAGATTTTCAAAAATTGTTTGTTTCAAACACAGAGCCAGAATAATTTGGCAGCCAATTTCATAAGAGTCACATTTGTCCTGACTCTGAACAAAAATGTCTCCTTGAGCACCACCATCCCCACTGATTACTTGGGGGGAGGGGACTCGATCTGCAGTCACGTCCCTGGTCAATTCACATGATCCTTATTCATAACACCTGGTTCAGAGGGGCTATAAATAGCAAGTTTCAATTTTGACCTTTTCATGATAAATCTGGAAGAGGATGATGATGGAAAGGTTATTAAGCCTCCCATTTTTTCAAACAATTCAGGTAGGTGTCTCTGTCCCCATATAAGCTCCAAGTGTCCTGCATGAATGCGAGTCTCTTTCCACAGCTGCCCAAGTCACCTGGCGACATTGCCTTACAGGTGATCTGTGTCAGTGGTAATGATTGGGTTAGCAAAGTACAAAGAATTAAACTTTAAATTGGACTGAGAGACCTGAGAATGCAATGGAGAGGTGCCAGCCCTTGAAACATGCTGGTGCACAATCATGACACTGAATGCTGGTTTTAATGTGGCATAGTTTGCAAGTGGAGATACTTACATGAGAAATGTTAACTAATAGCAATGTCGACTTTTTCCTCCCTAGCACAGGGATGTGGGAAGAAAAATGATCATTGGGCTGCCTAGTTAAAACACACATTACCCATTTTCTTGAAGCTACTCAGCTCACAGAAATAACACTTTTACGTGTTTTCTCCTCCATGCTACACATAAAATATATATTTATCACTATAAATCAATATCTAGCTATCTTCACAGGCTACATTTATGCCCTTTGGAGATAAATGAAGAATATGATAACTGAAACCACTATAAGATCTCTGAAAAGATATTTAGCTATTATATAAATACAAGGAATGTATTTATATATGTGACAAAATACACGCTTCTAGTTCTAAATTTAAATAATTTGTTCTAGAAGATAATAAAAGAAAATGGTCAATGATATAACATACATAAACCCTGAACTATGTTCATTCTACTTTAAGACAATATAAGTTTTGTATCTATCAAAAAATTGATGACTAGGATGAGTACATAAGCAACTGCATAAAGAGTTTTCCACAGAAGCAATTATAGGTTGAAATGACTAAATTGCCCCCTCTTTCAGTAATAATTACATGGAGGGGGATGTACAACGGCAGGTATATATAAAACATGTTATTAGCCAATAATGTCTAAGGATTCGTGGCTTTCCCTTAACATCATTACAACCGTGTATCACCCCAAATCTGGAATAAACTAGTCATTTTTCCCTCTGTAAGAAACGTTCATGACAATTCATAGCTGAGGCAGATAGGATATGATCAATAAAAAGCCTACTAGTCTTTAGTACTTATATCCTTCTAGTGAATCTTAAGTAAAAGAAGTAATAAATAAGTGGCACATATGAATAGTACCTTTAAATAAGCAAGTGAGCCTTCTTCAGCAACAAGCAACATTCTCTGGATATCAAAAATAATAACTGGTTTTGCAGCAATGCAGCATGGAAACACGAGGGTATAAGATATACTGTACTTTAAGCTCTGTTTGATGAATCTGAGCACAGTTCCTGGGGGATAGATTACTTTAAACCATGCTCTTTTACTTTCTAATCCTGACTTGATTTGATTTGTACTTTAATACAGCTGCCTGGCAATTCAACAGCAAATAGAGACTATTTATGTAATCAGATTGTAAGTAGTGGGACAAGAAGAAACTCTCTAGAACCTTTTTGGAAAATAGTTTGTTGTACTTTTTATTTATTGAACAGCAGGGCTCCAGGCTTTCCAGTGCTCATTATAATTGGTTTTCTGCTTGAACTTTCAAAAACTGTCATGTCAATACTCAAACAGAATTTTTTTGCTTACTATATGGCTATGGGCTCTATTTTCTCATGTGCAACTTGACAAAGTTCTTGTAATACCTTAGAGGCAAAGTTCTAGAGTTTTTTGTTTTGTTTTGTTTTGTTTTTTGTTGTTGTTGTTATTTTTTTTTTTTTGCTCTTTAAGAAAACTGAGCATCAGAGGTCTTTTGTATATTGCACAACTTGTGCTCTCTTTTTGCAATTAAATGCCTGAAACCAAGACAGTGTTTTGTTTTGTTTTGTTTTGTTTTTTTTACCTGGGATTGAACTCAGGTCGTTGTGCTTGCGAGGGAGGTGGCAGAACCACTGAGGTAAATCCCTAGACTGATACTGTTCCTTTTTATTACTATCCATGACTATTCCTAAGTCTCTATTGCTCTGTGGAAAGAGCTTCTCTACTTTTGTTCTACCATCAAGCAATATGCTCCAAATCCACTACCATGAAACCTCCCCACTTGGAAGTAAGGTTTTTTTTCCCCCCATCAATATGTTCATTATCACATTTTTATATTCCAGTTACCTTTTGATAGGGAATTTTCCCCTTTCCCTGAAGGTTTATTACCTATACTGGTGAAAAAGTGCAAATGTAAATTTTATACTCCCTAAACACTTCCTTCCAGGAGTCCTAAGAATCTTGAATAAAAATTCAAGACAAAGTAAAGCATGTGTCCAGATTGGGGATAAATTTTTTAATCCTGTCCCTGAAAATAACCCCACTGGAGCAAACTGAATAGCTATAATTTCAAAGAGTTTGGTCCTAACATATTATTTTAAGTATGGATAGATCACTTTCACATTATAAGAGTATTTGCCAACAATTTTCCATGTGGCTAGAATGGAGATAATTGCAAGACAAAAGATTCATACTAGAAATTAGTGTTCCATGCTTTATTTTATTTCCTATTCCATTTCATTTCTACTGGCTTAAAGAAATCATCTCTTAGGAACTATACAATATGTGGATATTTTCTCTATATGTTACAAGCTCAGTACTAAAAGTAAATAAAACCATTGAATAACTAAAATTTTAATAACAACTATTAATTCTAAAAGCATTCTTTTCATCAACTGGACAGTAAAGCACTTAGATTCTATAAAATTTCATGTAATTGTTCCTTCTAATGTTGTTTATTATTTGGTGTTCTTTAGATTATTAAATAGATACATTGTGCTATTAAGCAAAAACTTAGCGTTTGCTTTGGCTTCATTTTACTATTATCCTAATTATGCTCTGGTGGTGGTTAAATGTGTGATTATGAAATGTAAACCATTTTTCTCTCAAAACCAAACCAGCTGCTGTGTTTTCAAAACCCAAGTGTTCACTGACAAAGCAGCCATCCACAAGCAAAAGTTTGACTTTAAATTTAGTCAAAAAATGTATCCGCAAGGAAAAATAATGCACCACTGAAATACTGTAGCTGCTGATCAAATTTTCAGCCATATCCTCAAGGATAATCCTTATGAAACTGACTGATAATGCAAGGTGCCTGTTACCTTCAGAACATATTTGTGCACTTGTAACAATTGCAGGGAGAAAATGGGCCTGTCTTGCACTAAATGAATCCTTACACCTTATGGAATATGTAGGTTTTATGTATTACTGTGTATATAGAACTCTTCATATTCAGAGTGTAGAAAAAAAAATTTCCAGAACATTGATAAGAAGGAAAATGCAACTAAGAATAAAAAGAGAGTTCAACCTAATGAGAGTGTGGTTAGAAATGAAAAATTCTTTTAAAGTTCAAGAAATGGAAAAATGCCTGGCAATGCTGACTGGCAACAATAATAGATGCACAAACTCTCACTGGACTCTATTATTTATTTTAAATATTTAACTGGAGTGGATTTGTGTATTTATACAGTCATATCTATGAGGGTAGTCATGTTTAACCACAGTATGACTCGCAGCTTGATCCTGGAAATATAAGTTTGCTGTGCTATAGTACAGGTTTAAGGTGACCATCAGAATCAAATAAAAATATGAAATCCATTAAATTCTTAGGGTAAAACTCATTCTCTGGATCGCAGTAGAAAATTGCTTGTGTGTGGCAAAGCTCTGCTTTCATAATTTTACATCTGTGCACTTCTGTGTGTAAGTAAATATATAATTTCTGTTATAATGCAAAGTTAAAAAGTCTACATTTTTGAAAAATTAAATGGCAAGGTATATGTACATATTTATACATAAATACACTGATTTATTATATATACACATTATACTAGCAAATCTGTTTTTATGATTACAAGAAAATAATTCACTTCCTTATGAAATATACTCACCTCTTTTAAAGGACTGCATCATTGTACTATCTGTTCTATTATCTATTATATTATCAGACTGAAGCTACAGACTGCTGTGTTTCTTTCATCACACAGAACTGGCTAAGACTTGCTGCCCTAGTACACTAAACCCAGAAGAAATATCAGACTCTGTGGCATTAGCACCCAAAACTACATCAAGGCTACTCTTTTAGTCAACTTGGAAATTTATATACTATACACTAACCCTCCTTTAATATCCTCTCTCTCTCTTTCCTCTGGGCATTTATTGCTGTTCTTTCTAGTTCAGTAACCAGTGAGCAGAAGGTTCATTAAAACTAATTGAATTGGAAACTTGTCTGCCCTGGGAAATGTTAACTCTTTGTTGTTATCTGTAGGAAATTCCTTTTGTTATGTTTCTTTGAATTGAATCACTGGATCTTAATGTTACAAACATCGTGTTAAAAGCAATTTCTGTCTTTTAGATGGTCCAGACAACAAGTTTCAAGGAAATGTCCTTATATCAAAATAGATTTTACTAAAATAAAACACCATTTTATTCAGTGACGTAAACAGCAATATTGCACACTGTTCAAAAATTGGAATGATGTTGCCTGTTAACTCTTGTTCTTCTGTCACTGCTACACTGACTGGGATTTTTTTATTGAGATTTCTATTATGCCTCATTCTCACTTGGCAAAACAAATGACATAACTGCAGGTTTAGCAAATCAATGTTAGTAGAATATGGATTATCAAAGAACATTAATCCCACGATTGCTGCCATTCTCCCTATTTGAACAAATGTCAAAATGAAAAGATTATAATTATTCTTAATGATATAGGGAACTTCACTTTAGCTTGTCATTTGTAATCATTTAGAAATTGTGCTACAAAAATACATTTGAAATAAGGGTTTAGGAGGCTGTGTGTGTTCTGGAATTGTTTAGTGCAAGGAAATATTGACAAAATTGGAAACATTTGATAATAGTCACAGTGGTAGATTTTTGCCAGCTTTAAAAATCAATTGAAAATAACAGGCAAGGCACTGTTGCTAATAAAAGTAAATATTTATGACTGATTTGACTGTGCTTCAATACCAGTCAATCACTTTCTAAAGGATCTTTGCAATTCATTAACCTCTTTTTACTGGTCTTGTCCCTATTGGTATTAGCCATTAAAAAAGAATAAGGGAGGGGGTTTTGATTTTTCTACTCTCATCATTCATAGCTTATTTGTTCTTTTCCTTCATTCCCATACATTGCCCCTAAATTGATTGTCTGTTTAGTCATATGAATGATAAAGTAGCAGTGCCAGCATGATTGAAAGCCTCCATTAATTTCTGAGGAAGGTGAGTTCCTCTGCTTCAACCACAACCTAAAACAAACCTACTTCTCATGGTGTCTTCTATCACTAGTAATTCTTGTTGTGATAGAGTCCACATAAGTGCCTGACTTCCCTTTTGAATGTCTCCCTGGGTGAACTTTAAGAAAGCAGATATTTATTAACATCATCTCAAAATCATCTGCCCTTCTGTGCTTTCAGCCTGGTCACATTCTTTAGGCACAAAAAGCCAACAGCTGCAAGGTTTTATTTAAACAACATGAAAAGCAGTGCTTAATATGTATTTTTAAAGAATGTTTCAAAATTCCACTCATCAGCACACTCAAAGGAAAATCTTTCATACCATGAGAGGCATCTTCCTTTATTAAAAGTTCTTAGAGCCCTTCCATGTCACATTTTTAGATTTCTGAGATCTGTGTTTAAAATAGTGCTACTCCTTACTGATGTTTCTTTTTCATGTCTTAAAATATTCATAAAATCATAACCATCTAAAATTGTCTATAGCAACTGTATTTCCTTACTGAGGTAATCTTTGCTATATTACTGTGGTACTTTAGGTTGCTTTAATTGCTATTGTAAGTACATATTTTGTCACTGAATAACAGACTGAACAGACATGTAAAACCTGCATAACTTACCAGTATGTGTAAGTTAAAACTACCTCTAGGTAGCCCTAAATTATAATCCTCCATGCAGATCATTTCTTTTTAACTCTTTCAGGGGTACACATGTTTCATTTCTCTCATTTTCATTTTACCTTGTTTATGAAAACAGCTATTATGTCCTGTTACTATAAACAGACTTATAAGCAGGCATTGTGTTTTTAAAAAGCAATAAAATTTAATGTAGATTCTTATTTAATCCTCTCATTGACTTTATGAATTAGATCCTATTATAATTGCAGTTTCTCAAATGAAATTAAGGCTGCCAGAGGTTAAATAATCTGTCCAAGATTATACATGATTTGTACAGTGAAACTGAATTTGCCCAAGAAATTGAAACCAAAGCTCCTATTTTCCACACTAGCCTTCCCTCTGCTGAATCATTCAGCATAAGAAACACTTGTAAATTTACCTATCTTTGCTCACCTTAGATTATAATCGCCTACCAGGACTGGGATCTCATATTTCCCTTTTAAATCCAACTATGCCTTAGCTGGAACTTTGCATACAGTGAATGCTTTTGAATTGCCAAACTGAGCATACTATACAGGGACAAATTCTAAAGATTTTGATTTCTTGTGTTTCTTCTGTGGTAAAGACTTCAGGCCTGGCACAAAACAGCAATGTTGCAGAAGCCAGTTTCAGAGAAACATTCATACACACATAAATGGCACTCAGAAAGGAGGAGGAGCAAGTGTGCACAGTCATCAGTAGGAAATATCAGTGATTCGAAGCCCTGTCCCAGAACCTATACTAGCTACCTTCAAGTTGATAGTTTTCTGGGTGTGAGCCATGGAATAAGGCTTGGTCAAATGTACCATTTTATTTTCTCATTGAGTTTATTGGCATATTTTAGGAATACAGTACAGTTACATTCATCATTGAGATCTTGTATCTTTACATGACAGGTCTTGGTTCTCATTTTTTCCCCTTGTCCCTGCCTTCCCTTCACCCTCTCCTCTCTTCCCTACTTGCAAAAAACTTTATTTCCATTTTTTCATTTTCTCATTTTTTTTCTTTTCCCTTACTTCATTAAGTGGAAAGGGTAGGGGAAAGGAAATAAGGGAAAAGAAAAAAAAAGCAAGTGTACCATTTTTTAATTTAAAGAGGAATAGTATAAATTATTGATTTCATTTACACTGGCATTGTTGCCTTCCATATGGACCCATATTTCTGAGAACTTTGTCCTCAGACTTTCTAGGAAGAGTCAACACATTGAGGTTAATTTGAAATAGGGACACGCTCTGTTTCTGCAGTTGGATGTAGTAGAATTCAGTCCTTGGCAATCCTGAATTTAGACCAGAATTCAAATTCACTTCAGAAGAAAAGACTAATCAATCTTCTGCTGTTCTTGATAATGGAGTCACATGGACCATCATAATTTTATGCTTCCACTAGTGTACCTCAAGTTTTTATGTCCAGCAGGTAATCCATAACCTTAGACCCTAAGTGATCTCCTTTGTGCATTGTAAGAGAGTAGACAAGAAGAAGACTTCTGGAGGAGTAATATACATCTGAACAACACAAACACATCCCACAAAGGGTAGGAATGGAAAGAGGGGAACTTTTTCCCTCACAGATCTTGGACCTAAAACCCATTGCCCTTATTTAACCACCTTAATGCTTTTCAAACACTGTCCATTCCATAAAATAGAAGTTTTACTTCCTTAGAGGTGGGTTCTGAAAATGAATACCAGGTTACAGAGGATGTAAATAACAGGTATAGACCTGTAAGGAGAAAAGGGTTCTGCCGCAGAGTTATACCTGCTTAACCAGGTTGCTTGAGGAAGAAAGAAGTGCAGCAAGGAGAAATAGAGCAAAGATAGAGACTTGAGTGCTCTGGTTATTCATTAAGGATTATAATATTGACCTACAGCTTTTCTTTCTCAAAAAATGTTTAAAATGAATATAAAATGATAATTAAATGATAAAGAATCATATATATTCTTCTATCAATTTATTTCCTTTTCTTTATTATTTCTTATAATCCTAAGAGCATTTTTCAATATTTATAGAAAATATCTTTAAATTTATTTTGAGAAAATTAATATTTGAGATGTAAGAAAAGTCATAAAAAATTATGCTAATATTTTATTTTAATACCAAAATATTTTATTGAGAAATATATCTGTAGGTCCATAATTTATCTAAAAGAATAATGCTTTTTCATATTGGAAATGTGTTATAATTTTTTTGTGAAGTTAATAAACTTCAGCAGCTGCTGGGGATTCAGCTCAGAGACACCGCATCTGCCTCACAAGCACAAGGTCATGAGTTCGATTCCCAATACCAAAAAAAAACTTTTTAAACTTGAACTATCAATTTAGCTGACAGTGAAATCTTTAAATTAGGAAAATAAAAAGAAGGGAAAGGAAGCCCCAAATAGTAATGTAAATATACTGATGATGAAAGATCTCACTGAGGTTACCTACATTAACAGGCACAAAACCTGGAATCTGTATGGCAAATGGAAGCCTCCTGGGAATCGTTTGCATCAAGCAGGGTTACAAAAAAGGTTGAGGTCATAGTAATAGCTTCCTTGTACGAGATTTATAACACTTCAGGATTTCTAGGCCAGATGCCTCTGCTTTCAGTCTAGTCATCCTTGCATGCTGGCCCCCAAAAGAAGTACCCACATGCTTATCTCAAGAAGCAAGCCATCTTTATTTTCTCAGGAGTCTTGTTTCTACATGTCTACAATATTGGAATCATTAAAGTCTCCTTAATATTGGCTGCAATCTGATTATGTTCTTAACCCATCTTTTGAGGTGGTAGGCTCTTTAAATAAATTCAATTTAATTTTCATAGCTTAAAATCTTCAAAATACACACAAACTACTCATATCACAGAAGCTTTTTACAAGGAAGTTTTAAAAATGAATAACAGATGAAATATATAAAGATATCTGCATACACTTGAATACCTGAAAATGATAGGTTGTACCAAATTACAGTTTTCATGATCTATGAGTAAAAACAAATAGCCACGATTCTCCCAACATCAGTAAGTAACTCTGATGCCTCATACTGAAATCACCAAAAGGATAAAGCACATCCTTAGGGAAATCATCTAATCTCTTCAGATCATAGTATTCTTCTCTGAAAATAAAAAGGTTGAAGGATTTGATTTGTCTAAATCCCTAACAGTCCCAAACACTTTGACATCAGTTCCACAGAGCAGGAAGGAACAACTTGAGCTACCAAGTGGTCAGGTAAAAAGGGAAGATTGGAAAGGTCACAGAGACAAAATTCACAATTTGGTGCTAAAACATGGCCTGGTAAGCAGTGCTGAAAACTGGTAAATGTTCTGAGTTTATCTTCAAGATTAGGAGAAAGAGTCAATCAAAAGGATTAATTTTTGTAAGTCTGCAGGCCCCTGAAAGAGGCAGGAAATTCAACCCACTGATCTCAAGACCCCCCATTGCCCTGCAATGCTATCTGCCTCAGATGAAGGGCCAACTCCGACCTTTTGTGGACAAATCTTCCCTGCATGCTTCTCTCCCACACCCAGACCTTTGAATCTTAGGAGAAAGGAGACCTCTGGCCTTAACCAGGCCATCTTGAGGGCCCAGTCACGGATTTCTGCAGCATGCACAAACTTCTCACAAAAGAGTAAGCCCCTCACTTCTGCCTCTTTGTAGAAGAGCAAACAGTGCAAATGGTGAAGGCAAATCTGGTTTGCAATTTTTACAGAAGAGTAAATGGGAATCTTACTTTTTCTTAATCCTTCTTAACCCTTTTAACTCATCACATGGGGGTAAAGAGCCTGGAGTTTGTGAGGTTTACTCAGGAAGTAACAGAAATGCAGTAACACATCAATCTGTCCATAGATACATTGGAGAAATGTGTGCAACATTTATTACCTGGAAAGATTTTTGCCAAACCCAAAGTCATCTATAATTTTTTGAAATGTGTTTCACACAGAAATTCTTGTACTCCCATCCCTTCCCTTAACTTTCCACAGATTTTTCTACTAAGATTCGACGAGTGCTTGTCTTTCCTTTGAATTCCTAGAGAAGGAACTATGGACTTGGAATAAAAATTCATGTACAAATTTCTTGTTTCATAGACTTTGGTGGGTTCTAGATAAATTTTGCTCTATTTTTTAAATATAGTACCCATTTCCTATCCTTATAATGAACAGAAAGAATTACTGCCTAATTATCAAGGGGAATGAATAGTCAAAGTTTTTTTTTCTTTTGTATTCAGTTATTGGGAATAATTATCAATATTTATTCAATGTTTAGGTGCTAAAAAGCCTGAATCATAAATTAGAACCTTAATTTTTAGTTGAGACTGACAGAGAAGTTCACTGAAATCAAAGAGTCTTGATGACAAGATTCAGTCCTTTGACTCCTAGTTCAGCACTGTTTCATTACAATTAAATGCCCCATTTTAGATTAAGTCACGGGGTCCCAAAGCTAATAGGGTCCTTGGAGATGAACGGTACCATACTGGTCATGACTTAGTAAAAAAAAAAAAATGTGAGAGCTACCAGTGAAGTTTCCTAGAGCCTTTTCTTTTCCCCAGGCAAGACCTAGCTGACTACATGAGAAGATAAAGACCTTGTATAGAGGATGACATGTGAACCCAGAATGACAGAAGAAAATGTGTCTCATGATCTACATTAGTGCTAACATTCAAAAAATGCATGTTTCCCGAGAGCATCTTCACTTTCAAATGAGTATCTAACTTAACTGTGGTAATTCAGGCACAGTATACTACAGAGGAGTAAAAGATCTTTGGGGTAAACAATCCCTTAAAATTCTTCAGACCATTGCATGTAAACCATCCCTGTGTAAGGCCTTCCTGAGTACAAACACAACCACTTTCCCAGCTCTAAGCCAGGTCAAAGCATAATAATAATCAAAAATCACTACTGCCAATGATAGTGCAATAAACTATACCTGCTTGTGAGTAAATGGCCAGATCTGTGTGACTTTCTGTCTAGCCATAGTAAATGCTTACAACACACAAATAGTCTGTTGTATGCAAATGATTGTTATTCACATAGTGTGAATCCAGTTTTCTCATTCTTCCTTTTGTGGCTATAGATACTTCATTTTTTTAGACAAATTTTTGAGACATGAATTTTTCATAATTACTAAGCTCAGGGATCTGTCCTGAAATACAGCTTTGAATGAGAAAGACAATTTCCCTGACATTTATAAAAGGAGGAATTTCAAGGTGATGAGAAGCGTATTAGAAGAGGACA
Organism: Fukomys damarensis; assembly: GCF_012274545.1. Classification (NCBI taxonomy): domain Eukaryota; kingdom Metazoa; phylum Chordata; class Mammalia; order Rodentia; family Bathyergidae; genus Fukomys; species Fukomys damarensis. The sequence continues at coordinate 37,551,086 of NW_022900938.1, read as the reverse complement.
AAATTAGTAGGAGGAAAAGTGTTCCAGGAAAATGGAACAGTGTATGAAAGAGCCCACAGGCAAAAGGACATGTGTTGTGTTTAAACAAAGAAAAAAGATCAGAATATGTGGAACAGTAGAAATGGAAATGAAAATAACTGTGGATTATGATTACCTGGGAGCAATTTTTTAAAATAAACATATATGTGCAATGGAATCTTGAAATCAACTCCAATGATGTTGCTTCCCAGGAGCTTCAAAGTGGCTGGCGCCCCCTGTAGGCAGAGGTGCACTCTCACCCCCATTTCAACTGACTTCCTATGGGAAACCTGACCTGCCTCAACCTCTAACCCACCAGCAGGCTTTCCCTCAACTTTATCCAGCCCTCTTGCGTAGGTCTTCAGGTGGTTAGTTCAAGTCTTGCTCAGAATGCTGGGACCCAAAGAAATCAGGCACATCTGCATCAAGCCAAGAAGTCAATTTATGAGCCATTCTGATCCTCTTCTCTGTTTCTGATGTTCTTCTCCGCCTCTCTTTTCTTCCAAGTCATACAGAGATAAGACTAGTAGAAAACCAACTGAGAACCAAGATACCAACCTTTTTTTATTCCAAGAACTTCCAATTTTTACAAGTAATTATACAGAGGGTCCCTTGCCTAATTTGGATGAGGAATACTTCCCTTCTTTCTCCTATGGAAAGAAATATGGGGAAAATTTCTCTTTTTCCAAATTAATGTTTAACTACTTTTCCACAGATTTCACTTGTTCCTTCATCCTTGTATCCTCGCTTCTGTTTCCTTCTCCTCTAGTCTTCTACTCCTAAATTAAGAAACCAGATGAGGCTTTACAACTACACAGTCTACGGAAAAGTAAAAGAAGTTTTGATGGAAGAAATAGGTTTCTTTCCTATCATTTGCCACTGTTTTATTATAAAATGGTGAATGTAGCAAATGTAGATCCTTAAATCCTTAAATTCTGTAGAAGGAAGCTTTCAACAATGGGCTGGCCCTTTAAGATTTCTGTCCTCAGGGACCACAGAGAGCCATGCCCAGCCTTTGTAAAGTAATCTTGATTCTAGAAGATGTTGACCCCTGGAATTAGTTTCCTTTTAACACCCCTTCTTCTGCCCTCTCATTTGCCTCTGATGTTTCCTGACTTTGATGTGCCTTCAGGATTCCAATTCTGGTACCCATGTCATTCTGCTCCTGGCGTCTTCTGTCCTGACACCCTATAATTGAACTTGGCTTAACCCTCCAACTTTCTCCTGCCTCCCAGGCTTTCTGTTGATCTCTCTCCCTGGTACTGGTCCCCAGAATATCTCCAATTTATATTCTAACACTGCAGATTCCCTATTTCAGTCTTCAAGAAGACTCAAGACCTTCTCAGAAATTCCCCAAATGCTGTATTTTTTATAATTCTTTATGGTTAAAATGTAAATGAATGACCTTGATAAACAGAAAGTAATTTTGCTGATAAAAGTGTTTTACAAAACATTCAGAGATTTTCTATAAGGCATATAATCCTAAATACATTACTTGTTGTATTTTGAAACTATAGATAAAATATATATGATATATTATCTATCATATATATCATAAAATCCCATGTCATAAAAATGATCCCTCATTATATTAACATATAATAATAACTGCAAATATTTAAAAAAAATCATTAGTGCAGAAATACCAAATAAAAATAATTTTCAAAATTGAAAAATACTAGAAAGTTTAACATTTAAAAGTTGTTGGTCTTCAAAGAAAAATTTAACTCTACAAAATATTAATTGCCCTATGTAATAGTCTTCATCTTTCATGATATATTTCAGATGTAACCGTCTTCTTTTTCATTCATTTGTTAAGAATGCACCCCATTCAATGTAGTGATAGGATACAAGTTACTTCACATAAACTAATTCCTTTTTTTAATTACAAAAATATTTTGCCTGTCTAGGTTTTGATTTCACTATTGAAATAGATAAAGTTATTGTTAAGTTAGATTTTAGACTGTCTTTGTATTTTTTTATCTGAGTGTTGAATTCACTTCTTTCATTTGTATCTTTTTCATTAAAATACGTACAAACCTCCAAAATATATTCCAATACTGGAAGACTCTGAATATTTCTGGTTAGGATTCAAACAAGAAAACATTCAGATCTCCTAGCAGAGTTAGCTGCACTACACCGAATCATAAAATCACATTCCAAAATTTCCAATTTCAATAGGTATTTTTCTGCTAAAACATGTCATCTCTTGGAATACTGTTCATTAGACTTATATAAAGTATATTATGTGCATAAAGTTACTAATATTTGTTTTATTTGCAAGAATGGCCCAGTGTTAACAATGAACAGGCTACAAATACACTTTTAATCTGGTAAAAACTGCAAATCAGACTTTCTCATTAGATAGTGACCACTTTCCTCCTTGTTCTTATTCTGGTTTCAACAAATGTTAACTTTTTTTTTTTTTTTTTTTTTTTTTTTTTG
>NW_022900938.1:37532441-37547356 GCF_012274545.1 Fukomys damarensis | reverse complement strand
ATTGTAGATTGTCTCTTAGTTCTGCTAATGGTTTCTTTTGAAGTACAGAAGCTTTTTAGTAAGATGAGATCCCAGTTGTTGATTCTTTCTGCTAGTTCCCGTGCTACTGAGGATTTGTTCATAAAGTCTTTTCCTATACCAATGTCTTCCAGAGTTCTACCTAACTTACTTTCCAGCAAGTTTAATGTTTCTGTTTTAATATTTAGATCTTTAATCCATTTGGATTTTAATTTAGTGCATGGCGAAAGATAAGGGTCTAATTTTAATCTGTGACAGGTTGATATCCAGTTTTTCCAACACCATTTATTAAAGAGGCTATCTTTCCTCCACTGAGGATGGTGAGCTCCTTTGTCGAAGATGAGGTAGCTGAGTACATCTGCATAACAAATGTTAACTTTTATGTTTGGTTCCCATGTCAATGTTTCTTGCTCTTGCTTTTGACTTAGCATCGGTGAATTCCTTCAAGCCAGTAACATATTGATTGGTAAACTTAATTTCCACAGGAGAATTACACCGTTTCCTTTTTTCCTGAATTCTCAATGGATTTTTCTCAGCATTTAGACTTTGGAAAACAAAAATTTCTTTAGAAATATCAAAAAGAAATTTCTGCATGGAAATATTAGGCATCATGGCACAGCACACACCTAATGAATGCATAGGTGTTGATCACTTTACTCTCATTTCTGAGACAAAATATCTGACACCCAAAGTTAAAGGGGAAAGGTTTATTTGGCTTACAGTTCATAGAGGTTTTAGTTTATGGTCAACTGGCTTCAAGGCAGGTGGCACATGGCAGAGAGGCAGTGCAGAAGAGAAACAACATGGCACGTATAGGGTAGCAAAGGCAATGAAGGACCTTAAGAACATCTTCCTGTCCCTTTTACCTTATTCAGACTACTTAGGGGGAATAGCACTCATGCCCTTAATCCTAGTGCTCTCAGCCTAGCCCCACCATGAATCAGTCATGCACCCTAGATTCAGCCACCTCCAAAACAGCCCCATCTCATTCACACAGGCTTTAGAGGGACATCTAAACACAAGCTATAACAGCATGTCAAGGTGTAAATGATAAAATACAGTTTGTTTCTCAGTAAATGGAACTCACCAAGCAGATAGAGCAAAATAAAAAAAATATATAATAGGAAGCAGAAAGAGATCTTTCTCAATGGGAAAAGGGATCAAGAGATGGAGGGAGGTGAGCAAGTAGGGACGATGAAAAAGGAATTGAGACGTGCTATGTACATGTGCCAACTTCACACAAGAAATGTAAACACTATGTATGATACATTACTAAAATGTTTTAAATTACAGGAAAAAAAGCAATGAGTCAAAGGAGGAAATATATGAGGCTGTAGACACACACACACACACACACACATATATATATATATATATAGGTATATATATGTGTGTGTGTGTGTGTGTACACACACACGCACGCACGCACACACACACACACACACACACACCTACTGTTGTGGCTTGTGTCTAGTGTCCCCCCAAAGCCTCATGCAGTCTTTTCAAGGTGGCTGGATCTGGAATGTGTGATGCTAGGATTAAGGGCGTGTGATTACTAAACTACTACATGTGAGTGACTGGCTTGGCACTGCCCTAATCCTGGTGGTCTGAATGGGATAAAAGAGGCAGAAAGATGCTGTTAGAGTATCTTCTTGCTTATGCTAGCTTCTGGCCATCAGAAACTGTTCCTCCTCTGGACAGCCTTTCTGCCGTGGCAACCTGCCTTAGTTCTAGCTGATTAAGGGCTGAAACTTCTATGAACTGTAAGCCAAATAAACCTTTCCCCCTTTAACTTTAGGTGTCGGATATTTTGTGTCCAAAATGAGAGAAAAGTAACTAAGACACCTACAGAAATCACAAAAAACTGGGGGACATGAAAACAAGCCTCCTAATCATTCTCATGTCATGAGACACACAGAAAGTGCTCATGTTTGTAGTGCACACTTGGGTACACAGGACATGCTACCCTGTTCCTCTGTCACTCCAAGCCCGATCTAGCCTCCCTTGAAGCTAAGGAGATCAAAACTTTGGTATACCCGTAGGCCACCTCTGCCATGTGATACAGGGGTTTCTCCAAGTGGGAGAAGATGGGAGAGCAAGTGTGATACTGACAGGTCCAAGTGAACAGACTAAGTAGGCAGAACTAAACTCAAGCCCCTGAGAAAGGTGGCTACAGGATGGAAAAAAGGAAAGGCAGTGATTTCAAAGGAAGTACTTTCAAAATAATCTGTCCATGTATTTATCCACCCAAATGAATATAATTTAAGCATAAAGTATTTCAAGGAGTATTATTGTGTAGTTGATATTGTTGTTGGGAGGAGGTGCCTGTAAATTCATGATGTTGTTTGTACTTTATGATATTGCTGTACCAGCCTATGTATTCAAATGGCAGGGGATGTGTGTTAGACTTAAATACTAAAGGGGGAATTTGTGAAATAAATGGGTGGCCTGAGCCTGGATGGTAATAGAGAGGCATCAGCGTATATATAAATGTGAAGGTAGGAGCTGACAGTCCATCACTTTTTTGTACTGTCTATCTGCTCCTGCTCTGAGGCACGTTGGAATCCAAACTGCTGTCACTCTATTCCTAGGAACCTGAAGCTGCAAGAACTGCTCCCTTGAGGTAAATTTGGGCTTCCATGTGCCACATGAATCAGCTGAACCAAATGGTCAGGGCAGTTCTCTGGCAGTACACCCTGAGTTCAACTCAGATCCTGAGGGGTGCTTTGTGACACTGATATTACAGGAGCATCTTCCCCTCATTTAGAAAAATCACTAAAATAAGTTGATATTTCAGTAAGTAGCAGTTCTCAGCTTTGGCTGTACATCAGAACTTCTAGAGAATTTTAACACTGATTCTTGGGTCCACATTCTACTGCTTCTTCAGAGATTCCTATTTAATTAGGCTGGGGTGAGACAAAGTCATCACTATTTTTAAGTACTCCAAGTGATTCTATTCTGTAGCTGATTTTAAGAACTGTCATATTAAATCATATTCTCTTTACAAGAAGACAGTGACCTTTCCTACTCCCTAGATTGCTACACCTACATCAAGAACATTCTACTTTTCATTTGATTCACACCAATATATTTGAAGAAGTATTAATATTACACAAAGAATCGATGTACGACACCCACTCATAAAGAGGCTGCTTCTTCCTTCAAAGAACAGCCATTCTAAATAACAACATTCAATTATTGGCAAATTAGAGTCAACAATGCATTTCAAAGCATAGGACATATGCTGTATTTTAGGATTTCTTGTCCACAAGTTCTCTAAGATATTGGAAAATATTTCAAAAGGAGCCCAAAAAAGCTTCTTTTCCCCTGTTTGCAAGACAGGATATAGATAACTTTTTCTAATCCAGCTCTGAGGTCAGGTTCACCTGAAGGACAAAGGCATGAAGAGTTCAAATAGACAGCACTCCCTGACGTGATTGGCCACGGGAGCTTTGTTCCCCTGCAATATCCCAAAAGCTGACCTGTGGGTGTCCAGAGAATAGCGTCAAGTCCATGACTGTAGATAAATCGCTACACATCTTTATTTCTCCAATTAAGATATCCTCACCCTTCAGGTAACAGAGCCCCTGAAGTTATGGTTCTATTTAGAATGGCAGTTGTTTAACAGCTTAAAATGTTCCATGCAGTCTTGTGCTAAAATAGACCTTCTCTCCCACAAATGGAAGCAAGTGCAGCAGACAGACACAAGGGTAAGGAATATGAATAGAAGAAGATAGGAAAGTAAGAAAGGCTATCACTGTTATTTTTCTGTCTATTGATAGGAAAAGTCTTTGGGTTTATGGGGCATAAAAGCAGAAGAGTGCTAAAAAATTTTAGGGTCGATGTAAGAGTTTAGGAAAATAATATACAGTTCTGGAATGGCACTACAGGCTTAAGGGATAAGGGACATAATTTCACACCAAAATTAAGCAGATTGTTGGTGTTTTTGGTCTGATGCATTTAACAGGAAATAAAACTGCACTGACGTATTTAAGGTTACAAAAATGATTTTTTGAAAGAGAGAATTGCCAGGTCCTAAGCATCGCTTCTGTAGGGTTAGATATTTTAGATATAACAGCACAGCCTGCAGAAGCAAGAGGACTTGGCAGTACACACTTTAATATGCAGTGTCAGCAGTGCAGATCCGATCCTGTAAGATAGACCAAGTATATTTGCAAGGACAGTGAAGGTGGAGAGAGACAGGTAGGCAGTGCAAGGCCTGGGGTTTAGTGGAGTCTGGTTGCAAAGCACACTCTGCGTAAGATTCATCCCTGATGCATGAGAGTCCTGACTCTCATGGAACTAAAACATCAAAAACAATTGAGATTTCTTGCAAAATATTTCTTGGAGTTTCAGAGAAAGACAGGAAAATCATGGTGTTGAAAACTTTTGGGCTCAAACATTATCCTGATAAATAATTTCTGAACTTTGGTGCAAAAAAGAAGAAAGAATAATTGTTTCAAATGGAATAACTACATTATTTCACATCGTGACTGATAAGTCTCATTGCTTCACCCTTTTGTTAGAAGAAAGGTAATTATTTTCATTCTAGAAATTCCTCTCCAATGTTGGTCAATTTAGTTATGGAAGCTTTAATAAAACACATTGTCTTGGGCTGGGACTACAGCTCAGTGGTGCCATGCCTGCCTGGTAAGCACAAGGTCCTGAGTTCAATCTCCGGTACTAGAAGAAAAAAAAAAACAATTGTCTCAATATTTCACTCACCATCATATTGATCTATCTGGAATGATACGATGGGGAACTCAGAAGTTGGAGAGTTTTGGACTTCATTGTTCATCTGGTTCAAACTTACAATTAAGAAATAAGGTTATACAGTGGATCCAAAGTCATGCATGGGACAAACTTGTGTAATCAAGGCCTCTTTCTCTTTGCACTCCCAATGCACTCTTCGATCTGATAGAATTTGTAACCACAAAAATACATAGCATATTTTAAAGTAAATTAATTCTGTGTTGTAAATCCCTCACTGCATGTTCTCTTCTCAAATTTTTTCCTGAGAAATTATGCTAGAGTAAAGTTACATTAGAGACTAGAAATGCTCTAGTATCCCTTTTTAAAAAGACATTATTTTAAAAGATATCCCTTGATCTTATTTTTTCTGTCATTAATTGTTATGGAATCTCTCTTCCAAGGGCTAGAAATTTTCAACATTCCATTTTGTGCCCTTATGACACCACTTGTCACTGAAATAAAGAAATATGTTTAATTCAGCTTTGCATCATAAACTGAGCTCACGAATGTGCTTTACACATCATCAGTAATAAATATAATCTCTAAAACAACTATTATTAGTGAGCATTTGTGTTAATGTGGGTCCTCCAAGAAGACACCAAGATGCCATGACTTTATTAGCAGAATTGTCAATGATAGAATTTGAGAATGGAGCTGGAAAGTCTGGGAGACTTTTCAGGCAGAAATACAAATCTGTTCTACAAGTGAAAGAGAAGAGAGGTCAGGGAAAAATGTTCTAGATCACCATGAAGTACAGAAGTTTCAGTAAGGCTGTCAAAGTGTGCTTGAGTCACACTGAACACACTGAGAAAGCCCTTATGAGAATGAACTTGGCTTGATATCTCTGTTGCACTCAGTCATTGGCAGGGAGGAGCCTGCACACACAACCTCGTGACTAATGCACTGGTAGATTTCAGATCACAGGTAGTGATGCTTTTGATTGGCTGTATTCTCTGAGGCTGGAAGCCGGCAAGTTGAGTTCTGATGGCTGCTGTTGCTATGATCTGAATATTTGTGTCCCAGGAAATTCCGTATGTTGAAATGCTAACTCCCAAGGTGATGATATTAAGAGGTGAGATCTTATGGGAAGTGATTAGCTCATGAGGGCAGAACCTTATGGATGGAATTAGTACCCTCTTTAAAAAAAAAAAAAAAAAAAAAAAAAAAGCCTATGAGAACATAGTGAAAAGAGGGCTGTCTATAAACTAGTAGGAAAGCTGGGACCAGAAGTAGAGTCTGCAAGATCCTGAAATTCCTAGCTATCAGAACTATCAAAATAAATTTCTGTTGTTGATAAGCTATACACTTTATGGTATTCTCTTATACCAGCCACTCTAGTGACTCTTAATGGCAGACCCTGAATCAAGTCATTTATGCATATATACCATTCTGCACTGCAACCACCTTGTAGTAAGATCATCCCATTTTACTCATGAAGAAATCTGTTTTTTACAAGTGTCAGTAACTTTACCAAATGAAAGCAAATATGGATTAGAAGCAGGATTCAATTTTCAGTTCATCTGGATTCAAAACTTATCTATCGAATGAATGAATGAATGAATGCATTATTTGAATAAATTATGTGTAAATAAGTGGAGGAGAAGCTTAAAAATATAAGCACTCTTAGAAATTTAAAGTCAATTTACAGAGAAATAAACCATAAAATCAGTAAGTTAACAGATAATAAAATGTATTTTTTTAAAAACAGATTTCCCATCTGATTTTTTCTATCTACTACACCCCAATGTTTTCATGCAATTTGACTTTTTGTTTTAACTATATAACCACATTTTATGAGGGAAAGTGGAAGTCTACATCCACAGAGCTCAACTTTGTTCCGGTTTCAGTCCTACTCATAAAACTGAATAATTAAAATTATATGCAAATTCACCTGTGTACTTCTAGAGAGGGAGTCTTCCTTACAATATGACCTATATTTGTTCAGCTCCATGGAAACCATTTCATTCCATTATCCACACACATTTTACATAAAACAAAGGGGGAAAAAGGTAAGAGATGTGAAGTGGCACAACCTGAAAGGAAACAATAGATAGCACTCATTACTGAGGAGTGGCAGGGAACCCAGAGGCATTTACTGAGCCTGTGCAGAGTCAAATCCTCCCCCCTGCTCTGCTCTGAGGCTGGGACTCTGTCTCACAGTAAGCAGGTAAATTCACATTTCCCATTCCAAATTAGGCATCTGGACACTTCAGATCTCTCTATCAAATTGCTGAATCTCGTTTACTCAAAAATAAGCTGTGCTGTGCCCAACTGCAAAATAATAGTAATAACAATAACAAGAATACTACACACATACGAAAACACATCATTTAACTTTTACTTATTCCACCAAAAGAAAATAATAAAGGAAGAAATAATCTAAATGGCTCAGGCGCCACGTCTACTTCTGCATGAAATACTGTAATTGAAGAAAAGTCAGGAAATGTTGCTTGAATTATATAGTTACTCGCTTCAATTGTTCACTTCCTTATGCCTTAGAAATTTGGCCGTCCCACAAGTAGATTGCCAACCATGTACTCAGAGGTAAACCAGGGCTACCACCCTCTCCCACCATATTATATTATCCCCAAAATACTGCTTGCATAACATTCTCACTTTATTTTTCTATAAATGGTTCTCTGAACACATTTGTTTCGTGCAATTTTACTGTTCTGAAGCACGAATGAGTTCTGAGCCTTTTTCTGAACAAGGAAAATGGTCCCTGCAGTGAGACAGAAACAGCACGTACACCTGACCTTGAGAATGTTTGCTCTGGGTATGTATCCACTTGAAGGAAAATGGTCCCGGACTTGGGTATCACCACGTTGAGAAGCACTGGCACACAGTGCCCTTACAGTAAACTGATTTAGCTCTGACACTTCCCTATTTGCCAAGCCAGAGCTGTTGCACAAATCACTAGTCTGTAAAGGGGAAGAAGGAGACTACTCCATCCAGTTTTTCAGCCTCAAGGCTAAATCAGATACACCTTGGCTTCTGGATTTAATCAGAAACTTTTCCCAGCATGTGAACTCCTAACTGTGACATCAGCAGCTTTATCTACGAAGAGTACATTTTCATAGTGACAGTTTGAGGCAAATGTTCTAACCCATTTACCAAAAAAGCATAGTGACTTAAAAAGTTAATATGATTAGATTTAAAAAAGGATTGCCTTCTAAGAAAAATTTCTAATTTATCTGATTAGGAAATTTGATGTGTAAGAGCATGCAAAAGTCATTGGAGAAGTAATGACGTGTTGTCTTTTCTAGCTGACCTCCAAAAGAACCCGGTATTTTAAATAGTGCAATGAAGGTTGTATGTCTCTACAAACATTTTCTAGTTTTTAGATTAGGGGGCTACTAAATGCCAATAAGGCAGCTACTAAAACTAAAATTCATTCTAAGTGGTGAGGATATGACCTGATTATAATCTGTTTCATTTATTACTTTTATCATTATTAATTCTGCTAGAAAAAAATGAACATATCTTCACTGGTTTTCTTTTCAAAAAAGATAACCATTTCTACTATTTAGAATATATGAAGAACTCAAAAAAATCAGACCTCCCAAATTTAAAGACCCAGTCCAAAAATGGGCATCTGATATGAACAGACATTTCTCAGAAAAAGAAGTAGAAATAACAAATAAACATATGAAAAGGCATTCAACACCACTGATCATTCAAGAGAAGCAAATGAAAGTAACACTGAGATTCCAACACACTCCAGATACAACAGCTTTTATCAGGAAATAAATCGGTAATGAATACTGGCAGGGTTGTGGGAAAAAAGGAACACTTCTCCACTGTTGGTGGGAGTGCAGACTGGTGCAACTACTGTGGAAATCAGTACAGAGATGCCTCAAAAAACTAGGTTTAGAGGTGACATCTGACCCACATATTCCCCTGCTAGGAATGTTCCCAAAAGAAAGGAATCACACTGCAGCTATATATGTACACCCATGCTCATAGAAGCATAGTTTGTAATAGCTAAAATTTGGAAACAGCCCAATTACCCATCAACTGGAGACTGGATAAAGAAAATGTGGTTTTTAATGGAGTACTACTCATCCATGAAAAATGAGAAACTAGAGACACTTATAGCTAAATGGATGCACAATGAGGTCATACTCTTATGTAAAATAAATAGCCCATACATGTGTAAATACCAAACAGTTTCTCTGATGTGAGAAACTAAAAGTGCTAATAAGGAGCAAAGTATATAATAGTGTGAAATAGGAAGAAAAGATGCAAAGGGGAAGGGGAAATGGGAAAAATAGGAGAAAGAAAATAAGGGAAAGGAATAAATATGAGAAAAGGAAAAATGGAAATAAAGGTTTTTGTAAATAGAGAAGAGTAGAGGAGTTGAAGGGAGGGCAGGGAAATGGGGGAAAAAATAAGAACCAAGATACATCATGTAAAGGTACAAGATTCCCAATGATGAATGTAACTGTATTGCATACCTAAAATGTACCAATAAATTTAATGGAAAAATAAGAACCAAGATATATCATAAGATATATCATGTAAAGGTACAAATTCCCCATGATGGATATTGTATTGTATAGCTGAAGTATACTAATAAAATTAATAAATAAAAATAAAAACAGCCATCCTAACTAGCACCAAGAAAATTTTATATTTAAAAAAGAATTTAAATAGTTACTATAGCAAAAAATAGGATCATGGTTGAAGGTTAAAAAGTAAGAAAACTTGTTGACCTAAGCAGATAAACATTGAGAATCTGTAGAGAACTGCCATCAATTTCAAATGAAATTCTAATGAATGGTTTAATAAAATACCTCAAAGAATAATTAAAACTACCACACCATTCCATAGGAGTAAGAAGGAGCTCAAATAGTCCCAGTCAATTCAGATTTTGTTTTCCTAACTTTGTGGTGGGTTACTTAATTTCCCAAGGACACTTAGGAAGCATTATTCTCTGCAACTGTAGCAGGAAATGCCGCCTTCAGTGCCAAGTTGTGGGGCTTCCAATTTCACCCAGTGTAATAGGAAGTCCCACTGGAACTGTTTATGAGAAACAATAATTCAGGCATCTAATTTGGCTATCTTGTGAAGAATAAGTTGGAAGGAAATAAATAAGGTAGAAGGACCACTTAGAAATCTAGTAAACCAGCACTAATTTTGATGAAGATATGCCAAGAGGTAAAGATAGTGATATGAGAGAAACAGTGGAAGTAAGTTTTCAAAAACTTAGCAAGTGAAAGAGTACTGAAATTTGAGGGTGTCTCAAACTGAGGAGATTCGTGGGGGGTAAGAAGTACAATTTGATTGAAATGTCCTGCATTTAGAGATGTAAACAGAATCGTTCATATGAAGTGTGGCAAAAAACATCAGCACTAATCATACAGTTTAAGGTAAGGAGTGATTGTGCCTGATGTTGCCAGCAAGGAGAAATAGAAAAATTGAGATACGCAAGTTGTAGACTTTGGAAAACACATTTGGAAAGTTATAAGAAAGGGAATTAAAGAATGAAACAATGTTTTTTGAAAAGCAACCTGCTTCCATGTGAAACTTTCTTATAATACACTGGAGAATCATTGAATGATGAGGTATAAAAAGTTGAAAATTTTTAAGAAGGGAATGAGAACAAAAAGCAAAGTGACTTGTAGAATTCCTTAAAAGGAACTTGTTTAATCTTCCACATCCCATGCTGTAGGCTAGGACAAGACAACCAAAAACAGAAGAAAAAAAGTGCCAGTGTCCTGGTTGATGTAATATATCTGACATTTAAGACACAAATAAGGGGGGAGAGAGAACATTTATTCCTCAGAATAAGAAGCAAGAAACAAAGAGATAAGATGAGAATACAAGAAATTTCAAGGGAGGAAAGTTGAAGGAGCTTGAGAGACAATGTCTAAGGTAATCTGTAAAGGGAATGGAGCAGAAGGAAATACAGAGCTGGCCTGGGACTTTGAAATGCATGAGAATAGTCAGAACATGTACAGTGGGAAATAAGAACTACAGAGGAATCATTTTAACTGGATAATTTCATATATACTATGTATTCTGGCTACTAACATGATATTTTTCTCCATGGTTTTCTTTCCTACATTTAAGATCCCAGTTGCTTTCAAAACGTTGGGTAATTGATATCCTGAATAATAACCTAATCTCCTGAAATCTACACTCTTAACTGTGGCCTTGTTTGTGTCCATTCTTCTACAAATTAAGAAATTAAATACTCTCAGCCGTTACTATACTTTCAAGTATGGAAACCCCTGAGTCTTCACATCTTGCTTTAATTAAACTTGCTGCAGTGTTTCGGGGAAATCAGTGCTGACTCCTTAGAGAACAGGTGCCTTGCAAAATCATATTTGGCCTCTTTCAACTGCTTCTATCATGTCAAACTCTGTTGTAGTACAATATGTAGCATTGTTTTCTTGTCCTAAATTGTCACATCCTGTCACTTTGCATGAGTCAATAGGTGCCAATTTAAGCCCTAAACAGGGATGTTTTGCAATGGTGGGTCTGTGTCACAGTTTCTAAGTAAAAATCTTAGTTCCAGATGAAAGAACAGATCTGGAAGCACTGCCAAAAAGAACATACTGAGTGGAATAGAGGTGGATTTCAAAGTTCTGCCACATGATTATGTAATCAAGTGTGATAGGAAATGTTTTTTTTAGAAATGTACAAGGAACTCACTTTAGGCAGAACTTGTTTTATTGTATAAAGCAGTAAGAAAATTGAGTGGGGAAAAGAAAAAATAAAATACAATAAAAATTTTTAAAACACCAAATAGTTACTTGGAGATACATGTCTCTTAGCCAACTTGAAAAAAATACAAGGAAAGATAAATTCCATTAACATTTTTAAAATTCTGTAACTTTATAGGAGTTTCTTGAATAAGTCAAGTACCCAGTAAGCAAACCAGAAAGCAAAAGAATCCACTAAATCCCTCAGGACAGCAAGGAAATCCAACTCCTTTTTTTCTCCAAATAGAGAACTTTCTGAAATGATGGAAATATTAGCTCATCCAAACACATTTGTGCCATATTCATACTGGGAAGGTAGAAAGGAACTCTGAAGAGTCACCCGCCCAGCCAAGTCTTGTCCTCCCTTTGTGAATAGCTAAACATACTATCAAATATTCATGTCCTTCCCCCACCCCCTTCTCTCTCTTTCTCTTTCTTCCTCCCTCTATCCTCCCTTTCAGAATTCTAGGGGGAACAATATACTAAAATTCTTCTCAGACATAATCTACTCTAGTATTTTATTGCCACAGAGTTTAAATTCTTCAAACTAAATTTTAAAATTACCTACTCTAATAGTTGCATAAGTATTATATTTTATTTTTCCATGTGGAATAATTTTACATCTTCATCTTTAAGAAAATAAAACTCCTTTATATAATAAGGGATGTTTACTAGCTAAATATCCAAAGATCTTTTAATCTTCTTTGGAGGGCCTATTTCCTTTCCCTGTAATGATTTTTGTTGTTTTCCTCTAGGCAAGTATTGGTTTCTCCACATACCTTTAAAAATGCAGTAGTTAAAACCAGACACATTCAAAGTAAAATTTAATCAATGTGAGAGTGCCATATTACACACTTTTGAGAGTTTTCTTGGGATTAGGGTGACCTTAACTAAACTTGTAGCTTATAGCTGACTCTGTCCACCAACAGAAAAAAAAATGGGACCAAAGAATCCAAATATTGGGCTACTCTTCCAACAAGTACAATGCAAGTATACCACACATCTCACAAGCTAGCACAAGGGTTCAATGGTTCCCAAGCTACGAGAAAATTATGTTTTTTAGTTCCTTGAATATGTGTCAGAGGCCACTAGCAGTCCACCAAAATTTTCTTTCCATGATTATAGCTGGCCACAAGATTAGACCATATTTCTCAGCACCTTTGAAGTTGGACATGGCTAGATGGCTTAGTTCCCTACAAAAGAACATGAGTGGAACAGATGTCTGCCTTTGTAAGTTCTGAGCTTGAGCAAGAGTGGGTCACATTTTCTACACTATTTCCATTCTCTTTGCTCAATGTCAATGGCAATGAGGCACTCCTGTAGATATTTATCCCCCTGATAACATCTAGCAACAACTGAAATAGTTTTGATTGTCATAACTGAAGAATGCTACTGGCATTTAGTGAACAAAGGCCAAAATGTTGTGAGACATCCTACAATGCATAGCACAAGTCCCTCAAAACAATGTCTGCGATGCCAAAAGTAAGAAACCCTACTGTGGGGAATGAAGAGCCACAATGTTGAATGAGCCCAGGTTCCTGGATGGCTGCAAAGAACAGAGTTATCCTGCCAACCTGAACACTGCCCAAAACCATTGCTGGAGCTAGAAAGAAATTTCTATTATATTGAACCTAAGAAATGTTAAGTTCATGTGTTACCACAAACCAGCCTAGCATAACAAGGAGGCCAAATAACATATAATTTTCAATGTACAAATTATCTCAAGCATCTACACACATAGATCTCTATCAACCATTTACTTTTGTGTTGCTAAGCCTTCATTAGCTGTATTAGTGTTTTTAAATTACTTTTTACATCTTTGTGTGTTTTATGTCTGCATGATTGTCTTTTTGTTTATTTTCAGTATTGTTTGGGTGAATTACTTAGAATGAAGCACAAGTTCCATGGGAACTTGTGCAATACAATACAGACAGTCCTTAGTATTGTGCCTTGTACAGAGTTGAAATTAAAAATATATACTGAGTGAATATATGAATTACAGGAAAG
The DNA here is from genome assembly GCF_012274545.1 of Fukomys damarensis. Lineage (NCBI taxonomy): Eukaryota > Metazoa > Chordata > Mammalia > Rodentia > Bathyergidae > Fukomys > Fukomys damarensis. The sequence goes on along the minus strand of NW_022900938.1, from coordinate 37,533,869 downwards.
AAAGTTAAATAAAGAAAACAGACTAGGAAATCAGCTGGCTGTTTCTAACATGTCAGCTCAAAGCAATCAAATGCTCTTCTAAATCCTCTTAAAACTGCAGATAGTTGGGTGGGTCATTCTAAAAATATGCTTTGAGGGGATTTCATATGAACCAGATTATGAAAATGAATCGTAGGATCTACTTTTTTGTTTTTGAAAACTCAGATATTAATAAGATCATCTGACCCCTATCATTAGAAATACTAATTCTCCAGATGGGGATTTAGCTCAGTGGTTCTGCTGCCTGGCTCACAAGCACAAGGTCCTGAGTTCAATCCCTGTTACAACAAAAAAAATTTTTTAAACTAATTCTCCTATTTTAAGAAGATATATCTAAACTTTTAGAAATGGAATTAAAATTCCAAGCAACACTGTACAGTAATTCTCTACCCTTAAATTAGGAGGGAACTCTAAAAACATTTTAATAGTCTGTAATGAGAATCCTTTTCAGGCCCCAAACAAGACTTTTCAGCTATAATTTAAAAGGAGAGAGAATGTGTGTGTTTGCGTGGGTGTGTGTCACTTTCAGAAGACCTTTAAATGGCAATTAAGAGACACACCCATGACCGGTGATTGATGGCAGGTGCAATGTGTAGTTAACTGTGAGACAAAATAAACACCTGGACCAGCACTATGCACACAGAAGGCCTTGGTGAATATGTTTAGACAGTGATTGCAGAGGAAAGTGTGTACTCATAGTTAGCTCATTCCTAGGAAGGACATGCTATCAACCTGTTTTAGATTAGGAAAAAGTAATTTTGTTGTTTCTTGCTGAGAGGGGGACCTCACTTCATGTACCTTAGCTATTTTTTGTCTTTTCTCTGCACCTACATTGCAATCCAAAAGGAGATAGTGAAATGCACAAGGTTACCAGAGGAGCACAACTAGGCATGGAAAACTTGAAAGATCTTCCATGGCTCAGAATTGAATAGAAGCTAAGATATAAACTCAACAGCCTGTCATTTGACATCTTCTACAGTCAGAGCCCGGCCTACCTTAATTGGAGTAACTTCACATTTTCACCACAATTGAACTCCTTTCTGTTTTGTCTTCTGACCACTCTGCAAAACATCATTTGGTCAAGCTGTTCTACAACTAGAAAGACCACTATTCTGTTTCATCTATTGATCATCCGTATGTACTTCAAAAGTAAACTCAAATCCTGCTTCCTCCACCGTAGCCTAAAGCTTTCTGTACTTCGAGATCATATAACAATTAATCATTATTTGATTTGCCACATTTCTCATACTGTCATCTTACAGACTGTTAATGAAAATGCTACTTTATTTAGATATTCACGGTGTATGTTTTCTTTCCTCTTTTATGAGTTGTGAGAGCACAAATTCCACATGCTACTTTGATCTTTGTAACATATATATATATATATAT
>NW_022900938.1:37518824-37532428 GCF_012274545.1 Fukomys damarensis | reverse complement strand
ATATATATAGTAAGCATTCAGTAAATATTTAGAAATTTTACTAAAATTAAAACATTAACAATGAGAATGTTTTGAAAGGGCTTTCCTTAGGCTGTAGTAATTTAAAAGTAATAGTTTGAACGAATGTATCCTTTTGTTTGTTTTTACTTTTTATTAGTACATGTTTGCACTTACATTCTTTGTGAGGAGCTAGTACATATACACAACACATCTTAATTATTTTTTATCTCCTTTCTCTCCCTTTCCCCTTCTTCCATCTCTTGATACCCTTCCTTGCTGAACAAAATCTATCTACCTACTTATGATGGTCTTTTATTTTGCTCTTTATTTACAATTTGGGTTTTGTACATAAAAGAAACTATGCAGTATTTAAGTTTGTGTGTCCTTTATTTCACATAACATTATGATCTCAAGATGCACCCATTTTCCTACCAATGGCTCAAATTCATCCTTCTTTATGGTTTTATACTGTATTGTATACAAATACTACATTTTTTTCTCCATTATCTGATGATGGATATATAGACCACTTTCAAGACTTAGCTATTATGAATCATGCTGCCATAAACATGACTATGCATGTGTCACTAAAGATTGAATATAGACCCATATATCTCACCACATATTAAACCAAAATCAAAATGGATCAGAGATCTAAATGTTAAAACAGAAGCACTTAATCTCCTGGAAAGTAAAACAGGTAAAACTCTTGAAAGAATGTATTATTCTATGAATTTAAACATCCATAGAGGCCTATAAGTGCTACTACTCTTACTGCAACTTGATTACATTAATGTTATTGGTACACTACTTTTATTGATGTAAACTATGCCTCAAAAAGACATTTTGTAATTTTAAGCAGCTGAATTGGCACGGTGTCCACTGTGTTTACTTAACCAGGTTGGTGCACTGCCCAGTAGAATGTCAGGATGCTGTGGAGACTTAGACTTGTTAGCCTACTTGGTATATGGCTGACCTGGGTAAACGTTCCCCAGCACCCACACCTGCCAAAGCGAAGTCTCCACAGAGCTCCAATGTCCTAAGCAAGTCACTTTTAAATGCAAAAATACTCCCATACTGTACATGAGCCATAAAGTTTCCTCAGCCTTGGCCCTTATGAGTAAAAAGAAGGTTTTTCAAAATATATTAAAACTTAAAGAAAAAAATCCTATCCAAGTTTTCATGCTAGTGAACCACACTTAACTCTGAGTTTCCTGTTACACCATTGAATGATATGGTAGTATATGTTCTCATATCATCAGGAGAAATCTCAATAAGGAATTGAGGGAATATAGCACTATATAAGTGCTATCATTTAATTTTTATATTTTAAACTTTCTTCACAGATCAAATATTATAAATCCATGACATAATCGGGGTCTGATATAAAGAAAAACTTCCCTGAATATAATGCCAAAGAAGTATCTCAAATCTAAATCGAATATAACTCATAGTAGAATATAACTCATCCATTTCAAAATATATTTGCTTTGGAAGCTTTCCATAGTCATTTTTTTAAAATGTTTGTCCCCTTTTATTATTCTAGTGATCATAGTTTACCTATTTATGAGTCCAGGAGCCCTCAATGAATTGCCACTATACAAATTTAAATCGCATAATCCTCTCTCAAGAGCACAGAAATGTCGAGGAGAGGAAAATATATTAATAACACAACGGGGCGTTCTGTCTTGCCCCACCCCCACAGCAAGCAGGCCTGCGTATGTGACTCTACAAACGGCACAAGAACACAGAGTCCAACACGACTGCCAAATTCTAAAGAAAGGGAAATGAGGGATTAGTGCATGTCCCGGCTTTTGCTAAATTATTTAACAGAAGAAAGCAAATTTGTATGTTTCCAAAGTAAACTAGAGGAGACATTGTTGCAAAGACGAGCAGTGGCATGAAGGAAAGGGGGTGCACCTGGCCCCTTGAAGCAAGGAGGCTGACTTGAACCCTCCCGGGAGAATCTCTCTGAGCCCAAGGCTGTGATCAAAACCAGATTAGATATCCTCGTCTGGAAAGAACACATGAAGCCATACTGCTCCTATTACTTTTATGTACATTTTCCTTATATTTAATTCCAAACTACATTAAGTCCCACCTTAGGAAGATATATTTTAATTGAAAACAGGTTATTTTCAGAGCTGTAAAGTCAGATGAAGTCAAAGTTGGATGAATCAAGAATTACAAGTCATCTTTGACAAACCAGAGAGGCAGAGATGTGAAGTCACATATTAATAATATAGGTTGTGGCTTTCCCAGTCAACTTGGCTAGAGATAAAGTAAAACACCAGTCTTCAGTCCCAGACATCCCACACCAGGTCTACAAAATGAGGAACTGCTGTTGACTCTCTGCTTAGTGATTAGTAATACTGCTTTAAATATGTTCCACCTTCTTCTAATGCCTCACAAACTTAAAAATCCCATTTGCAGTAGGAGTGTATTTTTTAAAGGAACTGTTTCTTAAATTCTTTCTATCCTGGTCCTTTTGAAAGTAAGATGCACATGATTTCTCATCAGATATCTTACATGCGTACAGATGATTATCTTTCCTATATCCGAGGGATTCAGAAAACTCTCAAAATTCCACATGAAAAACCTTTGTAAAACCAAGTCAGGAACCAAGGCTTTGAAGGACCACGGAGGCGAAAACGAAGGCCGCAACAGAACTCCCGATCATAAACACCATAAATTAGTCGCAAGAAATGGACTGCAGTCTTTAGAGGGCCTTCGGTTTTCTCCATTTACCACTTTCCTTCTTTAGCATCCTATCCTTTCATGTGAAGGTCAAGCACTCAGACACTGGTGTATTACAAAACCACCCACACCACACCTTCCATCTGCCGGAGGGGGTCACCATGAAGCTAACGATTCACTTACAAAAATATAGCACACTGCTATTCTTTCCTATAACTGGGCCTAAAAGAAGTACTTTAAAATGCATTTTCCACACTATAAAGTGTGCCTTACTTAGCAAAACACAATAAACTCAACAGCAATGCGATTACTGTACTTGTAAAACAGTTGGTGTTTCAGCAATATGCCCCTAAAAAAAGTATGCTTGGAAAAATGGATTCTGTTTCAACAGTTAAAAGGACATAATTATTTTTCTGCTGCATAACAGTTTTTAAATGTTAATGAGTTAAAATACAGTACCAAAACAGCTCCCATGCCGTAATACAGCATATCATTTGGCTGCCTGGTTCCTTTTCCTTTGTTTTTCTTTCTGTGGTCAGATAATATGCAAGAAAATGGGAAGAGCACTGGGGTCAGGTAACTAACTATACCATGACTATCATGTGGGATAGCTTGCTCTTCCTTAAATTTATATAGACTAGATTTTCTCAGTCTCTGCCATACAGACATTCTAGACCTAATGAGACTTTTGTCATGGAGCCTGCACTGTGTGGGAAGCCCTAGGGGATACCCTCCAGGGAGCAGAAACACCCACTCCTGTACTCTGCAGCCATACCAGTCAGAACTTCTCAGGACATTGACAAATGTCCTCTGGAAGGCAAATCTCTCCCCAGTAGAGAACCACAGAGCCCTGGCTTATAGGAAGGGACTCACTGGCAAGGCATTACACACTGTACCTCTATATCAAAACAACCCATTCCCTAGATGAGGAGGGTGAATTTCATGAGTTACATTTGTCTAATATGGTGAACAGTGACAACAGCCTGACTGCCGAAAGAGTTTCTAAGTTCATCAAAAATAATTGATTTGCAACTTCAATGATTTTATATAGCTAATAAAAGAAACACTAAAATCCCATGAGATGCTTTCATTTATTTATTCCAAAAGTGCTATTACAGAGCTAGTATATGCCAGATACTGTAATAGAAGCTGAGTCCCAGACTGAAAGGGGAGACAACATTCTTGCCTCATGGCTCTTCATGCCGTTAGAAGAGTCAAGGAAGGAAAGAGCTGGTTATGATGCATCCTATGTACATCTGTGCGGAAAGTAGGTGGGCACTTTAACTAGATTTAAGGGATTTTTAAAAAATTCCTCAAAGATATTAAATCTAAGCTGGTACCTAAAACAGAATGAGGCAGAGAAAGGAGGGTAATATTGTATGAAGCTGGGACGGTGTGAGAAGTGACCGAGGGAGATTATAAAGCTGTGTTTGGGCCGGGGATTTAGCTCAGTGGTTCCACCACCTACCTTGCAAGCACAGGGACCCGAGTTTGATCCCTGGTACCAAAAGAAAAAAAAAAAAGCTGTGTTCAAGGAAACAAATTGGACAGCATGGTGTGCAGTCAGTGATGGCCATGGGTAAAGAAATAAGACTGGACAGGAAAGCAGGAACCAAATCACGAAAAAAAAATAGTAAGCAGGAGTTTGGGGGCTATTACAATAAAAACTTACTAAATTGTCTGGGAATTTAGCTCAGAGGTTGCACCACTTGATTTGCAAGCACAAGGACCTGCGTTCGATTCCCGGTACAAAAAAAAAAAAAAAAAAACTTGGAAAACAAAACTTACTAAATCATTGCTAACTATAATGGGTGTGTAGGAATTGTCTCATGCAACTATGACCAATCCCAAGATCAAGAGTGACCCAGCAAGCTGGAGGCCTAGGAGAATCCCTGGAATAGTTCCAGGCCAAAAATAGTCAGTCAGAAATTCTCTTTTACTTGGAGAAAGTTCAGTATTTTGTTCTATTCTGACCTCCACCTGTTTGAATGAGGCTCATTCCTACTAGTAAATATACTTACTTTACTCAGTTTTCCTGGTTTATTTAGTCACCTATTTAAATGCTAATTCCCTCCAAAAGATTCATTACAAATATCTGATACCCTGTGCCTTGATCAAGTTGACACATACAATTACCCAGCACTGTAGTGAATGTGAAAAAGATTAGATACTGGGAGAACACAAACAAAACTGGTACAGAAAGCATGGTAAAAATTCTAGTGTCCTGGGGGAGGGGGATAACTATTTTAATAGAGGTGACAGCCTGGCACATAATAGGAACATCTTGAATACCTGATTAATATTCATCAAATTAGTGAATGAAAATGAATATGTGAAATCAAAAACATTTTCCAAGGATTTGTTTAATTGAAATTCTTTAGAGATGGTCCCATATACTTATAATGTCTATGTATATAATTTCATCAGTATTATTAAAATTAGAAAGGATTTAATATTATGAAAGATTTAATATTAACAGAAACTGCTTAATTTCTTTTAAGTTCCATTAATAGTTTGTATTGGTGAAAGTGCACTGAAAAAGACATTTTTGTATACTCAATGAAATTTCTAGTTGGAAATCAGGCAGCATTAAGAACATTAAATGTGTTTCTACACTTTGGCTTAATAACTCTACTAAGTTTTTATTGCAAAGAATTCATTGTAATGAAAAATTGAGAGCAGCTTAATTTCTAAATGGAAGAAAGAACTAATTCCTATCTGTCAGGTAAAAAGTTCTTTTCAGTGACAGTTTGGTGAAACAGATAATACTTTTTAAAATATGTTAAAAATTAGAACACAAAATTCTATATGTAATATAATTCTAAATGCTCATCTATTTCCAGTCTTAACTACAGTAACTGAGACTAACAGCTAAAGCCGTACAAAAGAGAGAAATAATCTGAATTTATCAAAACATATATTTATGTACAAATATAAGTGTAATTTTTGTTATTTTTCCCACTGAAATTAGTCACACTACATCAGGTAAATAGTCACTCAGTAAATGTTTCAAAAGAAAATGAATAAATGAGTCACGCACCTAATTGCAAATGAGCAGATGTCTGCCTATTAACTGTAAACTCTCTTTGGCTCAAAACGGGAGAAAATAACAAGCTTGTGAAGACTGTCTTTCCACTGAAACTATGCATATCCTGCCCATTTTGAAAGAACTTTAAGAGCATGGGTTTGGAAAGAAAGAATAGTTCATCAAAATTCAATTAGTTTTCAAATTTCGACAAAACTATAAAGGTCCTCAAATGTCCTGCAGCCTGGTTTCCAATCCTGAGATGAACAGCTGAGTGTGCATGTGTGCATGAAGGGACAAGTACAGGAACTCCTTTCATAAGCACTCCCAGTGCTTAAGGACCTCCTTTGTCAATTCTTGCCTCAAGTTCACTCCATTCCTTCTTGTCTAGTCTTCATAGAGTATAAAACAGCTGGGCTCCATTCTTCTTATATAATCCTTAAAACACTGTCAGAGGGTTATTTGTTCATCCATGAGTTCCCAACCCCATACCCTGTGAAGTTATTTTAACCTCCTAGATCCAGTACAGTGCTATTTCCAGGCACACGTCCTAGGCCTCCATTGGAAGTCTCTCCCAATTTTATGTCAGATATAGACTTCACAGCTATTGTAAGCACTGCTTTAAAAAAGTCTCCGTCCCTGGAGGCTGACTATAGGATGGAAATAGCAGATGAAACTATCATATTTATTGCTTAAAGTATTTTTATTAAAGGGAAGAAATAAAACATCTTTAAGGTGCTTGATCCTTTGCCCAATTACAGTATGCTTAGAGAGTCCCTGGAAAGAAATTTTTTAAAGCTGTGTTAACTTTTTCATTAAGTTACTCCTTCATACCCTAAACAAGATGTGTTCATAAACTTAAAAATTACCACAGCTTATAGATGTTCTTGCTCTTTTCTCAGGAGTGAATGATTTATCAGAAGGATCTAGTTCTTTAAGAGAATGAGGATTCAATTAATAACTTTGTTTAAGGGTCATGCCTTACTCGGAGAGACAGGATCTGATGCAAACTTGTATTTAGTTAATAATTTAACATTTATGGCAAATGCACTTATAGACAAATGCAAATAGAAAGAGGAGTTCCAAGGACTGAGAAGACCCCATGCTATGGTTATACCATATTTCACTAAACTACTAAGTACTTCTAGAAGTAAAAATAGAAAATATCTCTTAACTGTTCCATAATTCTATCACTGGAATATTTATTCATATAATAAGGAATATTTCTTCCTCTTTTGGCATTCTATGGTTTGTTTTGTGTTTTTATGCTATGAGTGCTAATTGCTAGAAAAAGAAAACGTGCTATTCAAAAGGCAACTGATGGAAATGGTTTCATCTCTCTCATGCACACACATGCACATATAGACACACACATACACTCCACACACACTCTTACAAGCACATACACAATTCCAACATGAAACTACTATGAAGTGTTCTTTGTGACAAACCAAGGCCAATTAAAAAGCTTTACCATCATTGTCAACAGAGATTATCTTCAAAACTGTAAGAAAGAGTTAAAAATAAAATTTTAAAACCCTTGTGTTATTAATTGGATGATAACTGAAAGAACCCTTCTTACTATAAGTCTAAACTATTTATGTTATTGAATTGTAGGTTAATTTTTTGTTTACAATTAACTGCCAAGAAGTCCTAAAAATAAATAGATGTTAGCCTAGGAGATCTTTTACATTATTAATAAAAATTTTTAAATTAGAAAAAGCATAGTTATCCACAAACAACTAAATAGGGTTCTGCTTTCCAAGTGGATTCAGATACTGAATCTATTGTTTAAATTAGATATTTAAATTTTGCTCTTCTGTGTTATAAAATATTAATTATAGTTGGGACAGAATACATTTAATTATAACTAACTGCAAAACTAAAAGGAGTTGCTTATATAAAAATTCCACACACTTTTTTCTACTGTCGGTATAGCATCAGCTTACAAATATAAAATAAAATTCTTTGTCCGTGACAGAACATAGACAAAGGTTCTCTTTGAGAATAACAAACAGAGAGTTAGACCATACAGGGCTACCATACAGGGATCCAATCTTTGGAATGGAGACTCAAAGAAAAAAAACGCTAATGGTTTCTCTGTACAATGCCACCCCTAAGACCACTCAGTCCACTGACCACATGTGAGTGGCCAGTACCACCTTCTTCACAGAATGCCTCGTGATCACTACAGCAGTCTATTTGACCACATATGATTTACTAAAAAGGATGAGGTGCTTATTTTTTCAGTCAAGGTTTATAGCATTTTCTTTAAAATATAGATTAGGTAGACATTTTTAAAGTCCTCTTTGGATAAAGATTTTCTTTTGACATTATGGCTGGGTTTTTTCCCCCCTTTTGACAGCTACAATCCCCAAAGGAACAAATGAGAATAGCATTTCATAGATGAGAAGTCATATCTCCCTTATCAAACATCTTACCTCTTGACATTACATGCAACTGATAAACATGGGATACAGTCCTACTGAACACATTCCAGCTTTGGCTGGGCAATTAGAGTTCTCCTGCCATTTGTAGAGCAAAGTCATTTGGCTGCCACTGGAAACTAAAATGCTGAGCATGGTTGAGAGATAGCCCTATCAAATGAGACATTGTATTTCAATAAATATTTATCAAACCAATGCTCTTCGCAGGTTAGTATCTTTTTTCTTTGAGAAAATGATCTTAACTTACAGGAGGGTGACACAACATTTTAATAAGCTTAATTGCGTTCAGGGTTTTTTTCCAGTTCTTTTACTTTTGTTCACTCCAAATGAGATACGCACCAATGCTTTACTTAATTTTACATCTATTATCAGGGAATTGACCGAGTCTCAAGTGAAACATCTTTGTCTAAACCATTTCTTTGCACATACTAATGACTGCTAAATAAATTTCATTATTATTTAAAGCTAATTAATGCTGCTTCAAGAATATTTACATTTTTAACATTTCTTTGCATGTTATGGTGACTTTTAAAAATCAGATATGTGTTGTGGTTATACTTATACTAAATGAACACCAACTTCAATGCAAGGAAGAGAAAGGAACATCTACTTACATATGTGGTATGTTCTAGCAGAGACACTGTTAGTCATAGTTCTGACTACATTTCTACCTCAGCAAGATCACCCTAAGAGAAAGGAGCATGTTTTAAATTTGAAATCAGAAAAAAAAAAGAAAGAAAGAAAACTCCCTACGGTAGCTGAAGAAGGTGAAGAATGAGAAACCGAGAACTGTCCTCAAGGATATTACCCAGCAATATGGGGTGAGCAGAGCTACAGCCAAGCACTTGCTAATTCAGCAGCTATGGTGTGTCAGGACCACAAATTGCAGCTGTGACAACAGCCACAGTGAAAGCACAGAAGTCCAGCAGAAGTTATTTCAACATTTTAAACATAAGACTGGATAGCAAAATGAATTCTTTATTACTGAGTCACAAATTCACTTATTTTCTACTTCACTTGACTTGGAAAGTACTCAAATCATATTCATAAATCATATTCATAATATGACATTAGGTGGAGTGTGGGTGAAGAAAATTGTTATAAGTACATTGGCATGAGGAAAGAAAAATCCCTATATCAGTTCTTAGAGAACTTCATATCAACAAGCAAAACCAAATCCATACTTCTATACACACTAACTAGTATGCATAGAGCCTTGTAAAATGGACTGGGATAGAATCTTTTGATCCATTTCAACTTTGAGGAGCCATTAGAAGGCAATCAACATTATTTTTTTCTTAAAAGTTCATATTTGAAAGATATAATTTTATATAAATATCTTTTTATGGGAAGCACTAATATGTAATATGATAATTCACCAGAGTCTTTAACTATTATTCTCAGCATTTCTAACCCTTACCAGAGTTTTCTCCCATAGCAGTATCCCTTAAGTTTCAAAAAAGTCATTGCTCTGTACACTTTGGTTTTGGATATCTCCCAAACACGCATGTGTTAAACTGCAGTCTCCAGCCTGGGGCTATTGGAAAATGAGGGAAACTTTAGAGGTAGAACCTAGTCAGAGGCCTTTCAGTCACTGAGGAGTACCCTGATAGGAGACAGCAACATCCTATCCTAGGCCACTCGTTCTTTTCCAGTCTGGGCCATGAAGTGAGCAGGTATTTGCTCTGCCCGATGCTCCCTGCCATGACTTGCTGCCTTGGCTTGAGGCCTAAAAGCAACAAAGTCAACAACAATGAACTGGAGTTTCCAAACTGAAGCAAAATAAACTTATTCTCTGTACAAATTCACTATCTTAGATATTTGTTACAGTAATGCAAACTGACAAATGAGGTCAACTGTGTTCACATTTCTTTAGGATTAGTATGAATTGATTAAACTCGTTCAAAATATATGGAAAATTGTTACTTGTGCCTACAGTGTTCATAGTTGAAAAGCTTAAATACCTTGCCAATAGCTTGGTCTACATTGTGGTCTGAATGTTTGAGAACATTCAGAGACAATATGTTGAAAGATAATGTGGACAGTTCATCTCTGAATAATTCAGTTCAGAGCAAAACCAAATCCCTTTTGTGAAGATGCATAGTTTTCCGCATAATCACTGAACAACCTGTTCCTTTTTTAATCAATCACAAACTTGATCAAAAGCCAACATGGCACTGGAGCCTACGGAGTTAATTAGTGTAAATACAAGGGTCCACCCTGGGACTGCTTCTCTGGGGTTGGTGTTATGCTGAAAGAAACCAAATTGCACACACCCATTATTCATGAAAACGCCTCTCTTCTATTCAACCTGAAAGTTTCCCATTTTGAAACTACATGGAAATGACTAATTACATATTTGGGCTTCTCAGACATGTGGGACAAAAGACTTGTTTATGTTCTAAAGAAATTCGTTTAGCAAGTTTCATAGTAACCTTACACGCTAAAAATGTGTTTTGTTAAATGACTCTAAGGCCGCAAAGAAGAATAGTATTGTATATTCCACTTTTCTCTTACTTTACTACTTTTCATTCTTGCACTGTGGGATTCAAGCAGAGAAGCTAGATTAAAATAAAAAAGTAATGATCCTATGGATACAAAGAAGCTTAGTCACATGCAAACTAATTCAGAAGTTATTTCTGTTATTTTAGGAAAAGATACTGAACAAATAATAATGGAAGATAATTAAAAATGATACTTGGAAATTAAGCATCTTTCAAACATAAACAGACATACTCTTCTATGTACCTATAGGCCTTTTTCAGCTGGTTTTGACCAAGAAGATACCTGTTGAGCTGTACACACACACACACACACCCTTAGCCAAGGATCTAAAAAGCAGCTTCAAAAAAGTTATCCTTTCCTTTCTCTTTGGAAGAGAAAAGGAAAAGAAAGGATGGAGGCACGAACTTAAGAGACAGAGAGGAAGAAGGGAGGGAAGAGTAGGGAGTTGTGGAAAAAGAACCAAAGAAGAAAAGAGAGGGAGGGAGGGATGTAGGAAAGGAGGGAGGGGGGAAAGAAAGGAAGAAAAGAAAGAAGGAAGAAAAGAAAAGGGAGAGGACAGCTATTTCTGTCTTTGTATACTTTAATCAAATCAGAAGTGTTGTTTTGTTTGGTTTGATTTTGTTTCCATTAAGTTTGTAGTACTTTTGGTACTTTTTAGGTATACAGTACCATTATAGTCATCATTGGGATCTTGTATCTTTACATGATGTGTCTTAGTTCCTATCTTTTCCCCATTCCCCTGCCTTCCCTTCATCCCCCTCCACCCTTCCCTATTTACAAAGACTTTAAAACAATTGTGTTTGGGGGAGCAATGGTTTAGGGCATTTTTTAAAAAAAGAATTATCTTCTTCAGGGGGAGTTGTGTATATCTGTGTGTTTGTGTGTGTTGTTTGTGTGCTTTTCTTAACTGTTCTTTCTTTACATTTAACCTACCGAAGAGTTCCCCTTATATATTACAAAGGGTACTCTCTACCTCAAAACCATGGATCCCAAGATTAAGACTTGATTTTCCCATTAATATAGTACAAAACCTTGTAGCTATTGAATTTGTGTGTGAAAAGAATCTTTACCTGAAATTTCCTTTATGGTTTATTACATAAAATAGTCACTCACTGTTCACTAATAAATACTGTGATAGTCTCTGAACATTAGTGCTAAGTATCAATTTCTCAGTAGTCAGAGAATCTGGCCTAATAGACAAGCAGTAAGTCTGTCTTTTGCAATTCAAAAACTACTTAAGTAAGAAATTAAAGTAAAATAAAATGAAATAAAAATAGTAACGTTTTCATGACAGTCAGGACCAAGTATCTGCCATAATGATCTACTTGGCCTTGGAATTTTTAAACTAGAGAATAAATGACACAAAGGTGATAATAAAAGAAGAAACAGGAATTTAGCTCAGTGGCAGTTCACCTGCCTTGCAAGCACAAGGTCCTGAGTTCAATTACTGGTACAAAAAAAAAAAAAGAGAGAGAGAGAGAGAGAGAAGAAACAGGAAAGGAAGTTTCCTTACAATTCAGAATAAATTCCTTTGCTTACATTTTTGGGTGCTCCTTTTTTATTCCTTCATTGTCCTGACTCTGTTCCTCCATTTTCTAAGCCATTGGATCCAACAACACCCTATAAACTAATCCTCTATCTCCAAGTGGTCTCTGCTCCAAAATTACCCATTCTTTTTCCCACTTCAGTTAGAAAAAGAAAGAACAAAACAAATAAACAAAACCACTTACTCTATGCAGCTATATTTCAACTGAATTTAAGGAAGAAAACAATATAAATATTAGTCTCCACTACTGCATGAATAATTTTTATCTTTTAAATGTTCTGTGAATAATTTTCAGTGATTTTATTAATTTGTTTTGTTTTGTTTTTAACCTGTTTTAGAATTCTATCCTGAATATCAGCAGTGATGTTTAGTGCCTCTGTGTGTAGCTTTTCAATGGTTCTCCAGATATTACATTATATGTACATAACTTCCAAACTATGGTTTTGATAATTTACCAGTTCACATGACATGTAGACATTTAATTCCCTTGAAGTCCCTTTGCTGTCATCCATTCACAATATAATTGCCTTAGGTATTTCCTTCATGTACATTGAGAACCGCATTGGATTGAGGGCAATCAAATCTAATTTAGAAAACTCAGGACATGAAGGAATACCAGTTGTAGTTACCCATATTTTTACTCTTTCCATTGTACTTTCCTTCTTTTTTGAAGTTCCAAGACACTTTCCTGTATTGTTTCCCTTCTATTTAGAGAAAATGTAACCATTACTTTGTGGTAGGTTTGCTGGAAATATTCTTGACTTTTCCTTATCTGAGAATGATTTAATTTTCCTTTGTAATTAGAGGGTATTTTAGCACATAGAAAAACCCAGGTTGACAGTCATTTTCTTTCAGCTCTTGAAAAATGCAGCACTTCATTCTGGCTTCTGTGGTTTCTCATGGTAAATCCTCTGCCATCTAAATTTGTTTCCCATAGAGATGGTGTCATTCTGTCTTACTGTTTTTGAAGTCTTGCCTTGTACTTGAGTTTTCAAAGTTTTACGGTGATGTCTCTTAGCCAAGAGTTATTTGGGTTATCCTGTTCACAGTTTACTCAGCTTCATGCATCCTTATGTTTATGTCATTTACCAAAGATAGGAGATTTTCAGCTATTATTTTGTCTAATACTTTTGCAGGCTCACATTCCTTTTTTTTTCTTCTTCTTCTTTCAGGAATTCTGACAACACAAATGTTATCTTTTGTTATCATCTCAACATACCCTAGGATTTCTTCATTTTTTTCCATTTATTTTCTCTTTGAAGTGCAGGTTGGGCAATATTTATTTATTTATTTTAAATCTTCAAGTTCACTGATTCTTCTTTTCATGCTGGTGTAAAGCTCATCAGTAATTTATGTGTGTGTGTGTGTGTGTGTGTGTGTGTGT
>NW_022900938.1:37457732-37518802 GCF_012274545.1 Fukomys damarensis | reverse complement strand
CACTGATTCTTTTTCATGCTGGTGTAAAGCTCATCAGTAATTTATGTGTGTGTGTGTGTGTGTGTGTGTGTGTGTATGTGCACATTGAGTAACCTTTAGTTACTATATTTTTTTCAGTTTAAAATTTATATTTCCTACTTTTTTGTTTCTTTGATGAGACTTTCTATTGTTTCATATATACACTGTATAGCTCCTTAGAATATTATGATGACCATTTCAAAGTCTTCATTTAAGGACACCAACATCAGTGTCATCTCAGTGTTTGTATCTGTTGATTGTCTTTCCTCTTGTACTTGGTTTTCCCATTCTGGTTCTCTATGATTAGTAATCTTCTCTTCTCTGTGAGCTGAGAAAAGTAGGGGTTTCCCACTGGGCAGGGAGCAGGACATGATGCTCCTTGTGGCTGAGTGGGGATACACATGGAGCCCTCATTTAGCCTTCTCAGATAACACCTCCATCTGCCCTATGCTGAAATGTTTTTTTTCTTCCCAGAATTTATCCTTTTCCTTGCCTTCATAAAATACAGCTGTATGGGTCTTAATGTCCACAATTTTCTACATAGGAGTCTAGAGGCAGATGGGGGAAAGGGGCAGTGTTTTTCCTGCATACATCACTGGTTTTTTTTTTTCTTGTGAGTATGGAATATCTTTAACACAACTTCTCAAAAATGTAAAATCTTCATGGAACAGATTAACAAAGTAGCTCTTCTAATCTTTTCTTCTTTTCTTCTTGTCTTGCCTTTATGTTTCATTCTTTCTTTTTGTTTTCCTTCTTTTCTTCTTTCTTTCTAAAGGTAGATTACTGCCAGGAAAAATACATAACAAAAATATATTGTTTACTATAAATTAAAAAGGATATAAAATTAGGGATGATGAAGTAAAAAGAGGATGATGAAGAAAAGAGCCAAAGGAAAATAATGGAAATGTTTTCTCCTATTTTTTTATTCTTTGTGTTTTAGTGTGTTAGGCTTTTATTTACTTGACTCCTAGACTTTTCCTGTCTCTACTTATAATTTATCCAGTGACTAAATTTATTCAGAGTCCTTAGACATAAGGAAATTAAACAAAAGGAAAGATAAACTTGCTTGCACAATAGGTATGCAGAATCTCACATAAATGTAAATAAATGTCCAATATGATTTTTACATGACTTTTTTCTAAAATAGAAAACAATCCTTTTTTTATAAAAAATATAAAGATAAAAACGTTAAGGAGATAAAATTCTAATTTCTCTGATTTAAACGTTATACATTGTAAACATGTATCAAATTATCAGACTGCATCCCATAAATATGTTCAATTAAAAATAAAAAAATATAATTAAGCTGGCCTATTATTTTTTAAATTACAGTATTTAGTCCCCAAAACCCACACACATATTTCCTTTCCCAGTACTGGATGGGGAGGAATGACAGGCTTAAAAACTCTTTGCTGCAAATTCTTCTAACAAACAATTTCAAAATTAAGAACACCAAGCAAAAGAGAATAATGTCTGATCTTCACTTTTATTTTTCTTCTAAAACATGTATGTTCTAAACTCTAATGTGAAGGGGAAAAATTGGGTTGAGGACAAAGTGAAAGCAGAAATTATAAAAATTTATGGAAGTATAGCTGTACTTTGCACAACTTTTCTAGCTCATTCTTGGAACATGTAAGAGAACCAATCACATAATTATCAGTATAGTTTTAAAGCACATATTCCATGATAAATTAGGTACCACCATGATAAAGGTATATTACTTACAGCATCATTTTGTGAAGCATGCCACAATGCCCAGACAATTTCAGTCACGTATCTTCCAAGTACATCCTCTTGGCTATGTATTCACTTAATATGCCATTTTAAGTATATAATATGACATTCATCATCATGAATTTGTACCTTTACATATATATCTTGGTTCTTATTTTTCCCCCATTCCCCTGCCCTCACTTCAACTCCTCTACCCCTCCCTTTTTCCAAAGACTTTGTTTCCATTTTTCTTTTTCTCATATTTATTCCTTTCCCTTACCCCTCAATAGGTGAATGAGGCTCTAGAAATATTTTAAAAACAAATAATTTCCCAGATAGAAGACATGATTATAAACTCTAGAACACAAACAGATAAAAAAATAGATGAGTTTAGGACTATGTCAAAAGCTATGAATGTTCAGCATAGGAAAGATATGGAAACCACGAAGGCCCAACCTAATAAGAAACTGAATCCATGAAACAGATTCTAACTGATATCCAAGAGATTAAAAACTCTACTAAAAATATACACAACATACTAACCCAATCTGAAGACAGAATATCAGGTATAGAAGACAGGATGGTAGTCAGTGACCATGAAAAGAGAGATTTCGTAAAAATAGTAAGGGACCATGAGAAATCAATCCATCAGCTCCTAGATGATGCAAAGAAGGATAATACAAGATTAATAAAAGGCCAAGAAAAAGTAGGAGAAACCACAAATACCATAAAAAACTGTTCACAGAAATAATAGCAGAAAACTTCCCAAAAAGAACAAAAGAACTTGACAGACATAAATGAGGCATATAGGATTTCAATTTGTTATGATAAAAAAATCAGCACCTAGACATGTAATAAAAAAAATCCTGGATACCCAACAGAAGTGCAAAATACTACAAGCAGTTAGAGAAAACAAACAAATTACATGTAAAGGGAAGCCCATTATAATCAACACCAGACTTTTCAACACAAACCCTCAAGTCAAGGATAGCCCGGAGTGAGGTATTTCAAGCTTTAAAAGAAAACAACCTCCAACCTAGGCTGATGTATACTACAAAACTATATTTCAAAATTAATGGAGAAATAAGATACTTTCATGACAAAAAAAAAAAAACCACCTGAGAAACTTCATGAATACCCAACCACCACTCCAAACAATTTTTTTAAATATTGTAGAAAAAGACAATGAAGGTCACAACAGAGCAAATCCAATAGGCAAGAATTTTAAGGGAGAGGGAGAAAAACAACCAACAAGAAAATAACATGACAATGATAGGTCAATACATGTTGTTTATAACCAACCAGCTGTTCCTCAGACAAAGGTCTACTATCCAGAATATGTTAAGAACTTAAAAATTCAGACCCCCCCAAACATAAAGACACAATTAAAAAATGGGCATCAGAAATAAACAGGCATTTCTCAGAAAAAAAGTAAAAGCAGCAAATAAATATATGAAAAAAATGCTCAGCATCACTTGTCATTAGAGAGATGTAGATGAAAACAACACTGAGATTTCACCTCACCCCAGAAAGAATAGCTGTTACAAAGAAATTAACCAAAGACAAATGTTGGCAGTGTTGTTGGGAGAAAGGAACCCTCCTTCATTTTTGCTGGGAGTGCAGACTGGTGCAACCACTGTGGAAATCAATATGGAGATACCTCAAACAACTAGGATTAGAAGTCCCATTTGACCCAGCTACATCTCTGCTGGGTATCTTCCAAAAGAATTAAAAGAATCATACCACAGTGATATATATGTACCCATGTTCATAGCAGCACAATTTTTAATAGTTAAAACTTGGTAGCAGCCCAATTGCCCATCAATGGGAGACTGGATTTTAGTGTTAATGATTTCAGTTTTTGATCATTTTGCATTGGCTGTTGGGTTTTTATAGATGGCTTTTATCAGATTGAGGTAGAGATTGTCTATTCCAATTTTTTGGAGGGTTTTTGCCATAAATACATGTTGGATTTTGTCAAATGCTTTTTCTTCATCTATTGAGATGATCATATGTTTTTTTTAATCCTTGGGTCTCTTACTATACTGTATTACATTTATTGATTTTTGTATGCTGAACCATCCCTGCATCCCTGCAATGAATCCCACTTGGTCAGTGTGTATGATCTTCTTGATGATCTTCTGTATTCTATTTGCCAGTATCTTATTAAGGATTTTTGTATCTATGTTCATTAGTGAGATTGGCCTATAGTTCTCTTTTTCAGTTAGGTCTTTCTCTGCTTTGGGGATCAAGGTGGTGCTTATTTCCAAGAATTAATTCAGGAATATTGTTTCTTTTTCAACCTCACTGAGGAGTTAAATAGTAGTGGCAGTAGTTCCTCTCTAAATGACTTGTAGAATTCAGCAGTGAAGCCATCAGGACCTGGGCTTTTCTTAGTTGGTAAGTTTATAATTACATTTTCAATTTCATTGATTGATATTGGGTCATTTAGAATTTTTAGGTCATCTTCATTCAACTTTGGTAATTCATACATATCTAGGAACCTATCCATTTCTTCTGTATTTTCCATCTTATTGGCATATAGGTTCTCAAAGTAGATATGGATGATCCTCTGTATTTCTGCTGGGTCCATTGTAATTTCACCCTTTTCATTCATAATTGCATGGATTTGGGCCTTTTCTTCCAATTTCAGTATATGTGCTGCCAAAGCAAGCACAGTCCTTTTCTTTCCTTTTTTTTTTTTTTAATGAGGTTGGCTAAAGGTTTGTCAATTTTGTCTATTCTTTCAATGAACCAACACTTGGCCTCATTGATTTTTTTTATCATTCTCTTAGTATCCATCGCATTGACTTCTGCCCTGATCTTTGTGATTTCCTCCCTTGTGTGAGCTTTGGGTTTGTCCTGCTCTTCTTTTTCTAGAAGCTTGAGGTTTGGAATCAGGTTGTGTAATTGAGCTCACTTTGTTTTCCTAATATGAGTATTCACTGCTATGAATTTTGCTCATAAGACTGTTTTCATTGTGTCCCATAGATTCTGATGAGTTGTATTGTCATGGTCATTTAATTGTAGGAACTGTCTGATTTCTTCTTTAATTTCCTGTGTGACCCATTGGTTATTCAGAAGTGTATTGTTCAATTTCCATGTATATATGAAATTCTTGTAGTTTATTTTGCTATTGATCTCCAATTTCATTGCACTATGGTCTGATAATATACAGGGAATAACTTCAATTTCTGTGCACTTACTTAGACATGTTCTATGAATGAGCATGTGATCTATTTTGGAGAATGACCCTTGTGCAACTGAAAAGAATGTGTATTCTGATTTTGTGGGGTTGAACACTCTGCAAACATCTGTTAAATTCATTTGTTCAAGAAGTTTGATTGAGTTCTAATATTTCATTGTTTATTGTTTGTATGGTTGATCTATTTGTGACAGTGGGTACTGAGATCCCCCACTACTACTGTATTAGTGCTTATATGATTTTTCATGTCCATTAGTATTTGTTTTATATAGTTGGGTGGACTAGTGTTTGGTGCATATATATTAATGATTGTCATTGCTTCCTCTTGGATTATTCCCTTTACAAGGATGTAGTGTCCTTCTTTGTCTCTCTTAATCAGTGTTGGTTTGAAATCCATTTTACCCGCAAGGAGGATAGCTACTCCTTCTGTTTTCAGGTTCCTGTCTCATGGAATATGTTTTTGTACTCTTTAACTTTCAGTCTGTGTTTCTTTTTGAATTGTGTTTCTTGTGCACAGCATATTGTTGGATGTTGCTTCTTAACCCATTCTGCCACTCTATTTTTTTTTTTATTGGTAAATTGAGAACACTAACTTTGATGGTTATAAGTGATATTTATTGATTCATCTTTGTCATTACTTTTTCTTTTTGTTGGATTCTCCCCCTTTGCATTTAATTTCTTTTCATGCCTGCTGGATTCATTCTGCTAGGCTTTCTGGGGTTGTGATTCTCATTGTCTTTTCCTAGGATATTGTTTAAGATTTTTTGAAGTGCTGGTTTGGTATTCATGAAGTTCTTAAGGTTCTCTTTGTCATAAAAGTATTTTATTTCTCCATCAATTGAAAGATAATTTCACAGGATACATCAAACTGGGTTGGATATTGTTTTCATTTAGGGCTTGAAATATGTCACCTCATGCTCTTCTTGCCTTAAGGATTTGTGTTGAGAAATCTGTGATTCTGATGAGCTTTCCTTTGTATGTGGTTTGTTTCTTTTCTCTAACTACTTGTAGAATTGTGTTCTTCTGCTGGATTTCTGGAATCTTAACTATTATATGTCTATGTGTAGATTTTTTTTTATCATGGCTAGTTGGAGTCCTATATGCCTCACTTATCTGTATGTCAAATCGTTTTCTGCCATTACTTCTGCGAACAGTTTTTTATGTCATCTGTACTCTCTCCTGTTTCTTCATTGACTCCAATCAGTCATGTTATTTTTCTTTGCATCATCTAGCCACTGCTGGATTGATTTCTCATGGTCTTTTTAAGAAATTTTTCTTTTCCTGTTCACCAATTGCAATCCTATCTTCTATATCTGAAATCCTATCCTCACATTGGCTCATTCTGCTGTGTAAACTTTCAATAGAGTTTTTAATTTCCTATAAATCTGTTTTCATCTGTTTTATGGATTCAATTTGTTTCCTGTATTGGGATTCCATCATGATCCTGAGCTCCCCTATTTTTTATCTATGCCCACTCTAGATTTATGAATCATGTCTTGTACTATGGGCATAATCTCTGCTGTTATTTAAAAAACTATTTCTGATTTCATTTCTCCAGGTCCTCTTTTGTTGCCAGTTCAGTAAGTCCAGGTGGTTGAGTTTCACATTGTTCCATCTTATGGCCCTTTGGAGTTGCCTTAGATGATCTGGAAGTCTGATTTTGAGACCTATTCACATGTCTTCTCATTTCAACAGATGCAGCCTGCTGTGCCTTTGTTGAGGTGACTTTTTGATCACCCAGTGGTCTTCAATTCTCAACAAGCAACTGAGCATCCTTCACTCTGCTGCTCACCAGTACACCAATTCCTGGGTTAATAATGATGGCCCTCTGGATCCCTGAGCTGACCTGTTGTCTTGGCGGGGTTCTGGCTGGGGCCTGCGTGCACTTGGGATGGTATCTAGGTGTGCCTCTCACTGGGGCCCCTATGTACCTGTTGTGTGGTAGCACCTTTAGCTGGGGCTTTGTACCCCAATTCCTGCTGTCTGTGCAGGCTTCTGGCTAGTGTCTCCATGCACTACTCAGTGGTATTGGGGTGAGCCTCTGGCTGTTGCTTGTGCATCTGTGTAATTCTTTTCCAGGATGGCCCTTGGCTGTGGCTAATGTTATGGTGGGCCTCTGGCTGAAATCTATGTACCTATACAGCTCTTATCTGGGTGGGCCTTTGGCTTGGGTGGGTGTGCCTGAGCCTCGGGATTGGGGTGGAGCCCTAGCTGGGTTCCCTCTGCAGCTGTGCCACTCTGGTCCACTCAGCTGCTCCCGGGTTCTGCACATACTTATTGATGGCATGTCAGGCCTCTGGCTGAAGCTTGTACACCTATACAGCTCTTTCTAGTTGTGCCTTTGGCTTAGGTGGGTACACCTGCACCTTGGGGCAGGACTCTGGCTGGGATCCACCTGCAGCCATACCACTCTGGTCCACACAGTTGCTCCTTGTGATCTGTGTGCCTAGGATTGTTTGTAATAACAAAAGACTGAAAATAAATCAAATGTCCACTGACAATAGGCTGTTGAATAAATTTGATACCATAAAATAAAATTTTTAGAGAAATTTTTAAATGCTGCTTTATAATATTTTACACTATATGTATGTAGGTGGTGAATAGAAAGAAAGTTAGACAGATGACATATCAGACAGATAGATATGTTTATATTTTCTAGATAGGATATTCATTGCAGAAAATGAACTAAAACATGTGTCCTTCTGGAAAAGGGAATTGGATATGGCTGGGAACAGGAATAAAAAAGAAATTTACTCTTTATACTGTACCTTGTAACATTCTTTGAACTTTATTCTGTTTGCATGCATTGCCTGTTCAATTAAAAATAAATAAAAATGTATCACTTTAATTTTTGAGAAAACTGATAGTATAAGATTGCTTACTTGTTAGTTTCTTGGTGTGCTTGCTTTTGTTTGTTTGATTGTTACATTTTCTAACAAATTTAAAAGTTTTGAGTAGCTAATTATGGTTATATTTTCAAATGAAAACTAAAGGCCTTAGAATCTGCACTAAGAATGATTTTAATATTTTGGACCAAAATTGTCAGCTTGATTAAACACAATTATAAAAGAAGTTGATTGCATAGCTAACCACTGTGTAATGTTTGCTCATAGCAATTATTCTCAGTATAACTGGGAAAGAGAGTGTATTAAAATAAAGTGCATGAAGGCTTTATCCAAATATATAAACACTTAAACACACACATATTATGACATATACACATATACATACACGTGAGAACTGAAATTCATACCACTCAGATTCTTAATAAGAATCATGGATATGCAGTATATGTGAAATTTTTATGTTATTTGGAAGCTAAATATAAATATTAACTAAATGATTCTATAGTTTAATCACATAAAATAAAAGTCTTATTCAGTGATTTATATTATGATGTTCCATTGATTATCTTTTATCCTACAAAACATTTATGAACATTTCTTTTTTCTGCTTCTGCTTCTTGGCTCTAATTGCTGGAGGAAGGCATCACCTTCTAAGAGTTGTCAGTCACAGCTCAATTCTAGAAAGCTATATGTAGACAAACTTAGAAATGGGAAAAGAGACTGCCTAGTTAAGCAATGGTGGGGTGTCTGACTAGTACTATCAGTAATCGTGAGAAAGGAGTGGCAAAGATTCCTCGGTGACATTTAATGTTCATATATTTGTAACAGAAAGGGAAAAAATAGAACTGACTGAAATGCTCCAAAGAGTAAGCATAATTTCTCTACAGAGTAGGCAGCTTTTTATTTAGCAAAACACCTTGACAGGCCACTTGGGTTTCAACACTGAGACCCCCCAGGGCCTACTCTGGAAAAGGACAGAGAAACAAAGCCTTGTCTGAGTTACTCTACATTTTGAAAATGAAAGAGAGGGAGGGAAAGATTGGGAGCAGCCTCATGTTGAAGGCAAGTCTTTACAGAAACAAATGCAGACTAAACCTGGAAGGAAGACAAAGATGGGGAAAATCTGTTTAAAAGGCAAGAAGCATGAAATCATTTTTATATGTTCTATTATTCTTTTAAATTCAAGCATATACAAAATGAATATACAATGAACTTCATTGAACCCATTGCTCAGATTAAACAAATTATCAGCTTGCTGTTCTAGTTTCATTTGTTTCTTTCTCTATTTTTTGTCACTGATTGTGTAGTAAGTCACATTTGATCTGTAAAAATCTCAGGCTATTATAACCAACAGATAAGAAACTTTTTTAAACACGACAGTACTACTATTAAATCCAACACTACTTCCTTAATATCACCTAATTTCAATTATAATTATTTCAAAATGGCTATTTCTTGGCAGTTCATCAAGATCCAAACAAGTTGTAGAATGTATCTTTATGATGCATATCTTAAAGCTTGTTACCTAAATAAAAATCCTCTCTCTTCTAATTTATGTTATTTTCAGTATCATTTGCCTAGTAGAATTTTCTGTTTTTTGAATTTGGCTGATTATTTCTTTATAATGTTATTTATTTTAATCTACTGCCAGTATTGCCATTAATTTATAGATATGAAGGATTGATTAGATTCAGGGTCAAGTGTTTGAAAGGTTTTCAATTAAATTATTTTCCAATTGATTTTAAAAACAAAAATTATGCAGATTAATGAGTACCATGTGATGTTCCAATATTTGTATCCATTGTGTAATATTCACATCACATTAAAGATACCTATTAAGGAACATAAAATTTTTTACCACCAAGTTTTTAGGTAAATCTGGCATAAGCACATCCTTAGGGGACAAAAAATTTTTTAAAAGGTTCAGATGATCAGAACCCCCAGAGGGGTGCTGTGAGCACAAACAAGTATCACAGAATACAGTCCTGGGGGTGGGAACATAAAATAGCTACCTTTCTCTTCATTTATGTTATAGAAAGTTATCCTTTGGTGGGTCTGGAAAAGTATAAAAAGAGAATGGAAAAACCTAACAACTGTGCTTGCCAATAATATTTCACTTCAGTCACCAACCCTCCCAATAAATGATTATCCTTTCTGCTCGCCATCTCTTTGATGATCAGTAACAAACAATATAAAAAGTTTCCATGCATATTTCAATGCTCTAGATGCACTAAAGCAAAAATCAGTCTTTGAAGACCCCATCTGGGAGATAGTTTGATTCTGGAATTTTGCTTTGCATGAATATGTAGATCACAAATGGGTTTCTTTAATTACCACCTGTATTACATTTTTAATGGTTACATAAAAATCATCATATTTAAAATTATACCAACAATGAATGCAACTGTACTGTATCCCTAAAATGTACCAATAAACTCAATTAAAAAAATAAAAATAAAAATAAATTAAACAAGGCTATTATTTCTATTTAGGTAAGTAAACCTGGTCTCTAAATCTATCAGCCTTAGCTAATATTTGAACTTAATTTTAAAATACACATTTATGCATCTCATATTATTTTCATGGAACATTTCATCAAAAGAAAGACAAAACCAAGGGCATACTGGTCTACTGGCAGTGACAGATACTAGATATTAGAGGCATATAGAAAATCTCTTTCATTGCAAACACTCTGAATGGCATCCAAATAAAGATAAATATCAGATGGATCTGAATTTTTTAAAAGGCCTAAAACCCATTAAGTAAACAAAAATGTTTTCTTGCCATAGATGAGAGAGAAAGAGAGGGAGGGAGGGAGGGAAATGGGGCAACACTTAATGAATAATCTAATAAGACAGATCAGAAATTTTTGGACTTGGTATCGTATTAGAATCAAAATTAGTTACTCTGCCTACTTAAGAGAAAAATTAATTAAGAAGTCCTCCAACGACAAACTATAGATGAGCAATTCTCAATTGTTTTTAGTCATGAAGAATAACTTGAAGGTGTAGTGTTAAATATAAAGATTATTTGCCACTATATTAGGCTTATTATTCATTTTCCTGGTAAATCTAAACCTAGTCTCCTCATCAAGTGGGGAGGAATGGCCAGGGGAAAACAATCTACTTTATATTGTATGTATTGTTGTATTTGTGTATATTTTGTGATTCTAAAAATTCTTTCTATTGAAATATAACATTTTAAAATGCCCAGGGGGTGAAGGGAGGGCAGTGGTATGGGGAAAAAATGAGAACCAAGACCTGTCATGTAAAGGTACAAGATCCCAATGATGAATGTAACTGCAGTGTATACTTTAAAAGTACCAATAAACTCAATGAGAACCAACCTGTCATGTAAAGGTACAAGATCCCAATGATGAATGTAACTGCAGTGTATACTTTAAAAGTACCAATAAACTCAACAAAAAATAATAATAATAAAATTTTAAATGCCTACATCATAAGTGTAGTGTTTAACAAGTATTCACAGAGTTTAAAAAATTACTATTAACTTTAACTCAGATCAAAAAATAAAATATGATCTAGCACCCCATCCAGCCTCCTAATACTCTCCACAATTTCTATTTCCCAAGGTAACCACAGTTCTGACTTTTAAACACCATGCACCATGCATTAATTTTTTTTTCTGTTTTTGAACTTTATATAAATTGAACATGATGGGGTGCACTCTTCTGTTTCTGACTTCTTTCATTCTGTAGTATGGATATGCGACTCACATGGCTGCCAGAAGTTGTTGTGTACTCACTCACACTGTTGTATGGTGTTAATATATCACAAGTTATTTGCCCATTCTATGGTTGATGGGTACCTGTGTAGTTTTATCATTGTAAACAGTGTTGTCATGAACTTTCTATGCATGTCTTTTGCTACACTGACCTACACATATCTTTTGGCTATGCGAAGAGGACTGAAGTTATTTGTGCCAGGTAGTCAGCTATACTAGACATTAATCCAGAATTCTCCAGAATGGTCACACCACTTGACACCACTGCTGTCGGTGTGTCATAGTTGCACAAATGCATTGAAGCCTTGTTGACTGCACCTGTTGTCAGGTGTGAGCTTTTCAGGTTTGTTTTTAAATGTAGCCATTCTTCCGGATGCACAGTGAGATATCGTTGTGCTTTTAATCTCTGTGTTTTGAATAGCCCCTTTTGTGAAGTACCTATTCAGGTTTTTTCCACTTTTCAATTGAATTTTTCATCTTTTGCTTATTTTGGATTTGGGCTCTTTGTTGGACATATTCACTGGAAGCATCTACTTTTACTCTATGATTTATTTTTATAATATCTTCCAGATCTGAGACTTTAAAATTTCTATCATAATGCCACGTGTAACCAAGGGGTTATTTTTCCAAGTTTAAATAAAAGTGGATAATAAAGAGGAAATATGGCCTAAGCATATGGAGATTAAAATAACAGGTTGTTGGGAGCTCAGTAAGTCATTGAACCAGTTTCATCATCTCTTGGTTGGTAATGCATATTTGTTTTGTGCAAAATTTCTTATAGTGTTGAAGTACATAGAGAGCAAACACTAATAAACAATTGAAAAGATTAATATATGTTAATTTATGAGGCCAAAAACTTATAGAAATAGAGGAGGGTTGGTCTCTGAAACTTATGCACCTTGATATATCTTTCCATAGAACTCCTTTTTTAAACACTGTACTAGCAGAAATTTCATTAAAATCTATTGCTGAAACAATTACCCTCAACATAAGATGGCAAAAATGAAAAAGCTCAGTGAGCAATCTGAACAAGTCACCCAATTTTCACATTCTTTCAGGAACAAATTGTATCTAGTGAGTGGCTGATTAATCACACTACCAACAACTTTGGATTCAAAGCAAAACATGCAAAGAAGATATGGTATCTTAGTCTTTGTAGTTTTGTAGAAGTATATGGTGTGATATAGAGAGAAAAAATTCTGACTGATATTCCATTTCATGAAATAAAAATGTTCAATGTTCATATGTTACCAAACATTTTAATGTCTCAAATTCATGGAATTCTCATATAATAGGTTTGTTTGGATGGGAAATTCAAACACGTGTCTAGGGAATGTTTGTTCTGCTCACTCCAAGGAGCAATCTTTGAATTGGATTAATATATTTGCTATTTGTCTGAACTTCTGTCTTTTAAACTAAACTTCAATTTATCTACTTAGTCCCAGAGTTCTACAAGTTACATGAGTGCATTTACCAAACTACATCCTTCCCAAGTCACAGACCAATCAGCCACAGTCTCACCCTTTTTAATAAAAAGTATTTATTCAAAGCAATAATAACAAAAATATAGTATCAGAGGAAAAATTTATACATGGATCAATGAAACAGAATTGAAGATACAGAAATATTCCCAGATCAGCTATTTGAGCTTTGACTGAAAGACCAAAAGCACTCATTAGAAGAAATATACCCTGTTCAACAAATAGTGCTGGGAAAACTGCATAATTGTTTGCAGAAGATTAAAACTGGACCCATATCTTTCACTGTTAACTAAATTAAAATCAAATGGATCAAAGATCTATCTACACATTTTTTTAAAATTTACACTATTAAAAGACAAAATAGACAAAACACTTAAAGTTATAGATGTAGGAAAGGATTTTCCAAGCTGAACCACAAGTGTATAAAAAATAACAGCAAGACTCAACAAGTGGAACTACATCAAATTAAAAGCTTGTATATTCCATGGTTTCTAAATTATTTCAATATGTATGCTAATTGTTTCATTTAGGTTCTCTTAGTTCAATGAAAAGAAAATTTTGTGCTATCATCTGGTTCTTTTTCTGTAAGAGTTTTTGTTTGTTTGTTTGTTTTTGTTTTTTGCCTATAACTCGTACTCTAACATTTTGGTCATTCTTTTAAAATTATGGTACACAGCCTATTTTCTGATGCTATTCTTTAATTTGTTATAAAAAAATAAAAAAACTTCTGTATAGCAAAAGAATCAATTACTAAAGTGAAGAGACAACATACAGAATGGGAAAGAAGTTTTCCCATTTCTAACTATTCTTTAGACAAAGGAGTAATAACTAGAATATACAAACAACTCAAAAACATGAGACCATCTAAAATAAAAGATCCAGTAAAGAAATAAATGGGCAAGTGAAATGAACAGGCACTTTACAGAGAAAAAAGAACAAATGGCAAACAAACCTATGAAAAAAATGTTCAGTATCTCTGACCATTAGGGGAATGCAAATTAAAACAATGCTCAGATTCTAGCTTACTTCAGAAAGAATGGCAATCATCAATAAATCAAAAAATAGGGCCAGGGATTTAGCTCAGTGGTTCTGGTGTCTGACTTGCAAGCACAAGGACCTGTGTTCAATCCCTGGTTTAAAAAAAAAAAATAGCAAATACTAGAGAGGCTGTGGTTTAGAAAAGAAAGAACCCTCCTACATTGTAGGTGGGAATGTAAACTAGTATACCCATTATGGAAATCAGTATGACAATTTCTCAAAGACTTAATATAAGAAATTCCATATGATTTAGCTATTCTAGGTATCTTTCCCAAGGAGCTTAAGACATAGTACTACACTGACACATGCATACCGATGTTTATAGCACCACAATTCATAATAGCTACATCCTGGAAGTAGCCCATATACCAATCAAAAATTGAGTGGATAAAGAAAGTGTGGTGTCTATATATAGTGGAATATTACTCAATTATAAAGAAGGACAAATTTGAGACATTTGTAGAAAAATAGATGCACTTGAAAAATATAATACTAAGTGAAATAAACTAGACACGCAAGTTTAGATACCATATGGTACCTCTCATTTGAGAAAGAAAAAAATACAAACAAAGAGAATAATAAAGATAGTGAGAAGGAGAAAAGTGAATGTATCTCTTGCAAATGGGAATGGGTCCAAGAGCCCAAGGGCAAGGACTGAGAGGGAGTGGAAAGGGAAATAAGTAGAATAAGGATATGCCATGTACAGGAACCTAATAACCTTGAAGAATGTAAACATTATATGCCATAAACATGAACTAACATTGATAATATTAACAAGAATGAAAATCAGGAAAGGAGAACTAGAGGAGGAGAGAAGGGTGGAAGAAGGAAGGGAAAGGGATTAAATCAAAAGAAGCAAGATGTATTATGCACCCACTCCCAAAATGATGGTCAACTGCATGTATTGCAAACATGTACTAATAAAAACTCAATTATTAAAATTAGTTGCTCAACTCAGCCAGTTTGTGTTTCCCATGAAATATAATTTTGAAAAATTTAATCATAAAATTTGTCTGATTTCTGTACCTCAAAGCATTCCCCAAGGAGAAGATACTGACTGTCCCAACGCTGTGGTAGACTACCATACTGTTCCCAATTATTTGGTTTCTCTTCCTATAATAGGAATTATATCCTATTATATGCTTTATATAATAGGAGGATTATATCTCCATCCCTCAGTTTGTACCTCTGTTGAACTCAGTGATTCCCTGTGACTTACCCTGGAAAAAAAATTTAAAGAAAAATGACGTCACTTTTGGGCTGGATTTTTGGAAGTATGTCCTCTTCTCTCTGCCCTGAGATTGTGGAAATGAAATGCATGTTGTGTCAAAGCCCCTTTTACCTGGGTCCCTGAGTGATACTTCAGCCGTCCTCCTCCACTGAACATGTTAACATGAGTAACTTCATCCATTCTGACAGATAGAACCCACATTCTATAGATTGAACATTTTGGGGTCCCAAACTTCACATAGTCCCAACCCTCAAGATGATAGTATTAGGAGGTAAGACATCTGGAAAGTGATTAGGTTATAATGGTTGAGCTTTCACAAGTAGGATCATGTCTTTCTAAGGAGTCTTGGAGAATTCCCTTCCTGAAAACATAGAGAGAGGATGGCTGTGTACAAACCAGGAAATGGGAAGAAGGCTGCCACTAGACACAACACCTGCCACTGCCTGGAGCTGAAATACCCAAGCCTTTATAAAATACAAGAAATAAATATATGTTGTTTAATGTTTATATCATTTAGTGTGTGGTGTTCTATTATAGAAGTATAAATGAACTAAAACATCATAAAACAAAAAGCTACACAATGCAAAATTGTGATCTATAAAAATCGGTTTGCAATGGAGATGTTTGAAAACAGGAAGACATGGCATTCTGCAGGACACAGACACTGATGTCATCCATGACTGATAAAGTGTTTTTATTCTATTCTCATATTACCTTTCTAATAACAAATATTCTACTAGTGTAAAAAACTTACAGAATGGGCTGTTTCCAAGAAAATGAAAAAATGGAAATAGTTTGTAAACTTTAGGAGGAGGGGAGGATGGGGTGAAGGGAGGTCAGGGACAAGGAGAAAAAATGAAAACGAAGACCTGTCATGTAAAGGTACAAGATCCCAATGATGAATGTAACTGTACTGTATACCTAGAATGTACCAATAAACTCAATGAGAAAAAAAAACTTACAGAAAATTTTACATAAATTGAAAAACTTAAAAAATATCTGTCACCTTATCTAAAAAGTGTTTTTAAAAACTGACAAGATTTTCTTGAAACTTTAAGAATAAATTTGTTAGGAGTAATGGTAAGATAATAATGAGAAAAAGACTAATATTTAGTATACAAAGTAAGGATTAAGGGCATTCTGATTATGACTGGAGTGAATAATCATTCTGACGATGAAAATCAGCCATTTACTAAAAACAGAGAAAGAATATCTCTCCAGTGCAATCTAGGATACACACCAAAACAAACTGTAGAAGTAACATAATTTGCTTTGGAGAATTATAAATGAAACAGAAAACATTCTTTTGAAAAGCAAGTTCTTTTACTTTAAAATTATCATGATCAACAGTGATCCAGTGCATACAAATGGATCAGCAGAACAATAATAAATCAGGCATTTTCACATTGTAGGAAACAACTTTGTCAGTAACTATAGCTCAGAGTAGATTATGAGGAAATTTCTTTCCGTGAATTTTGTTAGTTTCTTCAGAAAGATAAAATGTTTTCCCTCTCTTCTGAAGAAATCCTATCAATCCACCTTAAACAGGAGAATACATTCCTAAAAAAAAAAAAAAAACAGCATAATCAAAATATCAAGATGGTAAATTAGGAAGCTATAAGAAATGAAGGTTATCTGGGTAGCTAAAGCTTGGGGTACTTGTGGAAAATATCAGAAGAAATAAAAGCCAGAAAATGCTGTGCTGCAGGCTGCTACCTGTTTCTATACTATGTATTATATGCATTTTCCTGCATATCAGATCCTCCATCTCAAGTAATGATTGAATATCCCAGGCTTGTTTGCAGCTAGGTGCACCACCTGCCTAACTTGTGGGCAATGGTTCATTGTTGGAAATTATGTAGGCAACTTCTAGGAGAGGCTTACAGAGAGTAAATAAATTCTTTCCCTCTTCTGCCTTCTCATGGGAAGGCAACTGAACTGGCCAAAACTGAAGTAGCCACTTCAGCTATAAAGTGAAAGCTTCATGTTGAGGATAAAAGGGCAACAAAGCAGAAGGAGCCTGGCTGCCTGACGCTGTGGTGACCTCCATGACCTCAGAATTCCCTACGTTCATATGAGAGAAGCTTTCTATTTGTTTAAGCCACTCTTCTTCAAGGTTTTCTGTCACTTCCAGCTCAGCTTCATCACAACTTCACACATTATAAACTACACCTGTTTCTCCCAAAATTCGTATGATGAAGTATTAACCCACTTTATGACTGTTTGGAGACAGGAACTTTAGAAAGGTAATTAAAGTTCAGTGAGGCCATCAGAGTAGGACTTCAGTCCCACAGGACCGGTGTCAAGGAAAGGATCTCAGAGCTTTGTCTCCACATGCACACAGAAGACCAGCCTTGCCAGAAGACTGTGAAGGTGGCCATCTACCAGGCAGTAGGAGGCATCACCAGAAGCCAAACCGGCCAGTATGGCAATCTTGGACTTTCTAACCTCCAAAATTGTAAGAAAATAAAGTTATGCTGTTTAAGCCATCTATTTTATGGTATGTCATTGTCATAGCCCTAACAACTAATAGAGTACAGATAATAAAGAACCACCACATTCATGGTTTTGTGTGGCATATTAAAGAATTTAAATATTACTAAAAAGGCGTATGATGAGTAAGCAAAGAAAAGCATATGTTTATAATATTTTAATCACACATTCAAAGAAGAAAACATATTAATTGTAGCTAACTTGTCAAACATTTACATATTTTACCGTATTTAATATTCATCCCAATACGGTGAGTTATTATTACAACCATTTTACAAATTAGGGATCCAAGTTCAAATGAGTTATGTGCACTTCTCCTCAGATTGCATAGCTAAGAATTATCCAACCTAGTGTTTATTTTAGAAAAAACTCCAAAGTTTTTTAGTTTTCCCATATGAGACACTTTGTAAAGTACCACAAATATGCAACACCTAATTGTTGAATATAAAAAAATAACATATTTCTACTTATTTATTTTGTTAATTTTTTGGATTTCTGTTGCTTTGTTGTTGTTGTTGTTTGGTTTTGGGGTTTTAGTTTTGCTTTGTTTTGATTTGTTTTGTTTTTGAGACAGGGTCTTACTATGTAGTTCAAGATGCCCCTGAACTGTGAGTAATCCAGACTTGACTCAAACTCTCGGCAATCCTCCTGCCTCAGCCTCCCTAGTGCTGGAGTTATAGGTGTATGCCATCACACTCAGCATTTCTATTATTTATTTTGTAATGTGAAGTTAAATTTAGAGTGATTATAACTACATAGATAATTTATTGGCTGAAAAATACTAACAAATTTTTAAAAGTTGCTGCCCCAAATAATTAAAGGATTCGTGTCAAAATATATAGTGAACTCATACAACTCAGTGGCAAAAATTATAACAATTGAATTTCAATATGATCATAGTGTAAAATTCTGTGATTTATTCTAACTCTTTTATGCCATAAACACTCACAAGCTGCAAATTACTGTATTTGTGACTAATGTAGCAATAATCTATTACTTCATCTATTGAATATATCAGGGTACACTTAACCTTTCCTTTGTTTCTTAACATTAGGTCAATTTCAATTTGTACTACACCTAGATTTATTTCTCCATGGGTAAAGATCTCTCTATTTGTGATTATGTTCCAACATAGATTCCTACAAATGGGATTACTAACTCAAAAAACAGGGAAAATGTTAAAATTTTATAATGATGTCCCATAATTTTCTAAAAGCATTATATTACTTTCCAAAACTTACAGAATTTTAATGAAACATTTCACTTTGCTTTCACCGAAATTACATTTTTGGCATTTACTAAATCACAATTAGAAAATACCTACAGTTCATCTGATTACTAATAGGATGAAACATTTTTCATGTTTAACTGTTCTTCTGTGTCTGAACTTTGCCCATTTCTATTTATGCTCTTACTGTACTTTTTAATTATTTATTTACTAAAGGTAGCGCATTTCTGTATATCTTATTTGCTATGACAATCCCACTGGTTCTTTGCCACTTTTTTTATTTTCAGAAACAATGCATTTATGTCACTCTTTTTTCTGATTTACATAATTAATTTAACATTTACAAATCCATTTCACAATGGGAAATGATAGATATATTAACTTTTCTTTCCTCTTAATATTTGATAATTTATATTAATCTTTTAACTCTATTGAAATTTATTTTTATCACTTTTTAAAAGGTAATTCCATACTGTTTTCTCATTTGACTTTTCTACTGGTTATGACTCAGCTGCAAGCAATAGAATCTTATTTGACTAACTTAGGAAACAGATTTATTTAATTACATTAAGTGGTTTATACAATTGATGGTGTGGTTGAAAAAACGGGCTTAAAACTAAATCTGGGAATAACAAAAGGCTGCAACTATGAGCAGAGAATTGTGAGAATCTGTACCCATACTATTTATGCTGCCACCACTACGTGTCAAGAGTGACATTTACTTTATGGTCATATTACTGCTTTCCTGCATCATGAAATTGCTTATGCAACCCATGTCAAGCATAAACACAATAGAAGCTCCACAAAATGTCTTTTTTCTCTGAATTAAAGCTTCATGTGAATATATCTAATTGGCCCAACCACGACCTGTGCCTAGCTATGTCCCAGCAAAGAGAGGGCATAAGGATTTGAGTTCTGACGTTTGTGCAGGACTCATAACATTGAAATTTCTCCCATGTATACAATCACATATAGAACCCAGTCCACAAGTTCTACAAACTAGTCATCCAATATTGCTCCTAAATTTTCCTGCTTATTTTAAATTAATTATCTAAGCTAAGAGCTCTGTAGGTTATAACCCTGGAAAATGCAATTCAGATATCAGAATCCAAAAATAAAAAGTATGTATTCTGAAGCCAGATTTCCCCAGCTTAAATTTCAGCTTTGGGTCTTACTAAATTGAGAATATTAGTTTCTCCAGTGACCTTGCATATAAAATATAGATAGCTAATATCTACTTCATAGGACTTTCTTGGGCATCAAATAAACAAACAGTGCCTGACAGAAAATTAATACTTTGTGTTTTAGTGATTTTTTTCAATCTTCTTCCCCAAGGTATTCTTTGTCCTGCTTGAAATTTTTCCCATTTACTTTTACCCTTAGCTTCTGCCCTTAGCCAGTTTTCAGTCTAAGCTGTCAACTTCTGTTCTATTTCAAAACTCTGCACCTTAGACATATGCTTCTGATGCGGAACTCTGTTAAATGCTATCTGAAATGATTTGTAAACTGTGGCTTGGTTGCACAATGCAGCAGTACAGAGCAGCAATGCATAAGTAAAAACTATCTCTGAGAATAACAGGAAGATATTGAAGAAAGTGATCATGACACTCTGCCCCACATAATGAGCTACATAATATTATTACCCTTACTAACCATTTCATACTTGTTTAGGCTTATACTAAATACTACAAGTACATGATATTATTTATATTTTGCAATAAGAGCTTGAGGTTGTATGGGAAGTGAGTATTATAACCCTCATAGATCTCGAGAAAATGAAGCTCAGGGATTTTGACTTCCCTTGTATTGGTATCCTATTACTGCTATAACAAATACCATTAACTTGGTGACTGGAAGTCAAAAGTCAAAAATAGGGCTGGGAATTTAGCTCAGTGGTGCTGCTGCGTGCCTTGCAAACACAATGTCCAGAGTTCAATCCCTGGTACAAAAAAGAAAAAAAAAACTCTGAAATGGGTCACACTGGGCTCAAAGCAAGTTGTTGCTAGGGTTTTGTTCCTCCTGAATTCCCTTGGGAAGAATTTCTTCCTTGAATTTTCTGGTTTCTAGAGGCACCCATATTACTCAGCTCAAGACTCTCTTCTTCTGTTTTCTCATCCAACCACAGAGAGCCAAGTTCATCTTACTCTGCTGTTCCTCTGTACCCTCTGCCACCTATCTGGACCATAACAATGACAGTGGACTCACTGGGATAATCTGGAATAACCTCCCTGTCTCAAGGCCAACTGATTTGCTGCTGCTTCTTCTTCTTCTTCTTCTTCTTCTTCTTCTTCTTCTTCTTCTTCTTCTTCTTCTTCTTCTTCTTCTTCTTCTTCTTTTTTCGTCTTCTTCTTCTTTTTTTTAATGGTGCTGGAGCTCAAACTCAGGACCTTGCACTTGTAAGGTAAAGGCAGCACCACAGCTAAATCCCTACCCCGTTTGTTGCTACTTTATCTGTAACTTTAATGCGCCTTTGCCGTGTAAAGCAACAGATTCTGAGGATTGGGGCATGGATATTCTTAGGGAGCCATTGTTCTGCTCCTGACGATTTCTTAAAGTTTGTTATTCCTTGGCTTTAACAGTTTAGATAAATTGTTATCACTTTTGCTCCCTAATAGTCTGGCCTTGCAACTTCAGGTGCTTAAATTTATCACAGACTGGGCCACTTGAAATTCTGTAATGAAATCTGGCTCTACTTGTGTATGACATAGAAACCCCTTCCTTGAAAAGAACAGAATTAATCCTGCTGAGGGCTCTGTATTCTTGTTAGTCTCCCAGGAGACGTATCTTCCTACAAGCCCTATCACTTCCCAGTTCTACCTAGTTCAGATCTTCTGTAATTCAAGTCATCTTACCAATATTCCTGGCCTAAAGATATTTATTCTCACAATAAATACACTGCAGGAAGTATCAGACCATTCACATGCAAATATCAAGTCTTATCCTACATACTTCCTTAGCAGTTACTATAGGACTTTGCATAACAGTGAGTACCCCAAAAGGCCTATTAAATGAATAAATATCTTTTTTAAATAAATGAATTATATTTAATAGTTCCTCAGCATCTTTGTTTAGAAAAACTTTATACATTTACAATTTATTTTCCCATTCAAATTTTGCATTAACTTCATGGTACAGGTAATGTAAATCTAAGTCTGTGTTTATTCTTACCTGTATCTTTTGGGTGAAAGTTTAAATAATATTTTCCATAATTCAATAGATGATTCATAGCAGACAAATCTGCAGAGCCATCATCCTTGATCTTAAACCTAAATAAAAATGAAATCATCACAAAGAGTGGGCAGATAAAGGTGAGTACTCTTTGTTTTTACCAAAAGATGCAAATTTTAATTTCCAAAGTTATTATAAGTTTATGGTCCTGGAAAACTACTTATTCAAAACAGCATCATCCAATTTCATGTAAATCACAATATATTGGAAATGTCATTTAAATGACAGTATAGAGATTTTTTTAAGGAAATTCAAAGTCCAGCTGAATCTCTAATAAATACCTTTGAGAAATACCATCACACCCAACATAATAGAATCATAACATAAGAATGATAGGAAAATTGTTTGTCAGATTATTAGCTTTTTTTTTTCTTGCTTGCAAGACGAGTAAAGTGTTGAAAATCGTTGAAACTAGATGATGGGTAAATAGAATTTCTTAAGCTGCTCCCTTGAGTATGTTTATCATTTTTATAGTTAAAAAGTTTAAACACAAAGAAAAGAAAATAGTAGATTATAATGATTGAAATATATGGTCTCAGACGATAAACATTTAATAGGTATCAATGACAATTCATTAACTCTCATCTGAATCAGTAAGCAAAATTGTATGTACTTAGCTTGGAGCACATTTATCTTTGACAAAAGACTGGTAGATAATAAGAGGAAATATTCTTGTAAATCAAGGAGGAATTTGTGTTGAAATAATTCAACAAAAATTCTCCTAGTGTCATACAGTCCTGTTAAAATATTGTCCATTAGTAAAGTAATTGGCTGACTTCCATTGTGATAGGGTTTTTATCATATTCTATGATAAAAAACAAATAATATGGTAATAGGGTGAGAAGATCTCAAGGTTTAGAAAGGTTAGGAAGAGTTAGGAAGTTGACAGAAAGTGGAAGCTGTGAAAGAGGTAGGAAAATCATGGCCCATATAGACACAGGAGTTGAAAATCGTGAATGAAATGCAAAAGACCTAAGACAGAAGTGTTGGTATTTACCCACATTCCAGCACCATCTGTAGCTTCTTTCCTTCCTCCTCCTACTGCAAATGGGCAGAAATCCATCATCAAGACTACTGTATTACTCTAACTGGGAACATCAGGTTGTTTTGAAAGTAGGGGCCAGGGATTTAGTTTAGTGGTGCCACACCTACCTTGAAAGTGCAAGGTCCCCAGTTTGGTCCCTAATAACAAAAAAAAAAGAGAAAGTAGGGTAGGTGCCTAAGTGCACAGACCCTCGATGTTCTCACTAGCTAGATGCCTTTACTGACTTATGAGACAGAGGCAATAGTTGCAGTCACATATTATTGTTATATAATTTAATAGTAGTTATTATGCAGCTTAATTAAATGATAATGGGAATTTTCATCAGGCCTTAGATTACATAAAAAATTCAATAAAAATAACAGATTTATAGCCACATGTAATTTAAATTTTACTCATAAATTCTAATAATTTTAAATCTATGCCAAAATAAAGCTGGGGCATAGGAGTTTACTTTTATCATTATTTTTTCTTATGTTTAAAACAGGCATGTAATTTAAAAGACTAATTCTGTTCAATCCCTAGTACAAAAAAAAAAAAGAATAATTCTGGAAAATGGAGTATTTCTTTCAATAACAGCACTGGCTATTTTCTCAATCTTTCTCTCTCTCTCTCGCTCGCTCTCTTTCTGTCTGTCTCTCAACTGAACTCAGGGCCTTTGCACTGAGCTGCATCCCTAGTCCCCCTCTTTTTTATTTTTTTGAGACAAGTTCTAAGTTACTAGGTTGCCTAGGCTGAGCTCAAACTTGTGGTCCTCTTACCTCAGCTCTCAGAGTGCTGGGCTTACAGGAATGCACTACCAATATCTCTATTTTTTTAAACTTCGGTATAAAATAGAGTGATTTTTTAAAAAGTGAATTTATTTCTGCCAGTTCATTTGTGCCAGATTTGAACAGAACTCTCGAGGGTGATGAGAGGGCCTAGCAAATAAGGAAGTCATCTTCCTCCCACAGATCTAGCCTCAGGACTGTGAAATGTTCATCAGTGAATAAAAAGAGGGAAAGGAGTGAGCCACTCAGCTGAAAATAAAGGATAATAGAGTGTGGGTATGACATGATAGAAATATCACCAGACAACATATTTGGCAAAATATATCCTAAATCCATTTTGCCTATAAGTATCAGATTCATAACAGTATCAATTAAAAACATTTTAATGTAAAAAATTGCCAACATGATGCTAGTTTGTCTTCACTCCTTCCTTCTTTGGATGTTCTTAGGGAGAACCATTTTGGATCAAATATCTTTTAATGAAATCTACATCTGGTCTGAGAAACAGCTGCCAATTTTCAGCCTGCTGTGAATTACAAGAACTAAATTTGAAATCATCTTAAAATCAAAGTGTAAGATGGAAAGTTGCCAAATGCTTCTTTCAGTAATAGTGCTGGCTATTTTCTCAAGCTCATTGATTACCATGAGCTATTCTGTCCTATTAACCCAAGTTCATTCAAATCTATCCCTGAACATCTCTGAGATTTCACTCCCACACAGGTCTGACATTGTGAGAAGTCAGTCAGCTCCCTTAAAAAGCGAGGTAGGGAAAAGAGCCAATACTGATAACGTTTCGGAGACTCAAACAACTGAAAAAAAATCTGTCGACTTGGTCTGTGTTTAACTATGGCACCAATTCTGAATAATCCTTCATTTAAAAGAACTGCATTTCCATAGTAAGTCTTACTACTAATTCCCTCACTAAAACTTCAACCCCTGAATTTTTCCTCCTCTCCCTCCTCTGCTTCCCATCTTGCTACCTCAGCAACTCCTCTCTTGCTCTTCTCTTTTATTTTATGATTTATTGTCCATGACTTACTCTCCTTTCTTGCCTCTCTTGATTGCACACCCTCCTGTAGATGATGGTCTACTGCGCTATTTAGTGATTGATAACAATGAACAAGACTATGTATTAAAAATTTATTATTTACCACAGAATTAACAAGGACCTAAATCCAAGCCTGTCTTATCTTCATCTACTGAAGAAACCAGGGTTTGAACTCACATCTCTTGATTCCAAGGCCCACAATCTCTTCTTATGCCACTCTTAGCTTTCTCATCATAAAATTGTTATAGGTACAGATAGGTACTTTCTATATGCACATACACAGGTCAATAAGAAATCCTTTGTTTTATACTCATAAAGCTGAATTTTGAAAAAGAAGGAAACTTCCCAAATAACAGGAGAAACTGACAGCACGTACACATCTTGCCATGTAATACATGAAAAAAACACAACCTGTGCAGTATTCTTGTCCAAAATATTTTGCTTTTATTTAATAATGAGGAAACAATCAGCCTAATCTGGTTTTGACATTCAATATGACAAGAGACAACATGAAATAAACTTTTCAAAAATGTCAACATCTTTGAGACAAAAAGTAGAAAGGTGAGGAGATTATTCTAAATCATAGGTTAGCAAATTATAGATAAAATGGAATAAGTGGAATAAATCTAGCTAATGCCTATTTTCATATATCTTACACGCTAAGAATCCTTTTTAAATTGCTGGAGGAAAAATCAGAAGAAGAATATTATTTTGTGAATCATGAATTTGATATGAAATTCAAATTCCAGACTACATAAATAAAGTTTTATTGGCACACAGGAACACTCATTCATTTACATATTGTCTGTAGCTTCTTTTGCTCTACAATAGCAAAGCTGAGTAGTTGCAACAAGACCATATGCGGCCCACAAAGACTAAAATATTTACTTACTATCTGAGCCTTTACAGAAAAAGTCTGCCAACCCCTTCCCAGTTTAAAGGAGACTAAAAAAACTTGATCCTTGATTGATTCAAGAATAAAAGAAAAAAAGATAGTATTTGGATAACTGAGAAAGGTTTAATAAGAGCTGCATATTAGATTAGTAACATTCTATCAGTGTTACAATTTTCTGGATATGCTTGTGTAGGAAGATTAGTTTGTTCTCAGTAAATGTGTGCTGAAATATGAAGGGTGCAGGTTTATGATGTCTGCAATATACTCAAATGTTTTGGCAAAAAACTGTGCTCTGGTATATTCAGGGTGAGAGGAAGTCAGTGTGACAAAATGTTAATGATTAGTGAATGTGGGTAAAGGCTATCTAATTTTCTTTTATACTATTTTTTCCACTTCTTTAAATTACTATTTTTCCAAATAGAAAATTGGGAAATATAGCCAGGCATGGTGGCACACACCCGCAATCTCAGCACTCGGGAGGCTGAGGCAAGGGGTGCACTGTGAGTTTGAGACCAGCCTGGGCTACAAAGTGAGTTCAAGGTCAGTCTCAACTGCATAGTGAGACACTGTCTCAATAAGCCAAAAAAGAAAAAGAGAGAAAAGAAAATTGGGAAATATAAAAACATTAAAAGAAAAGAGGTAATAAAAATTTTTAAATGTTCGTTTTCTTTTGAATTATCAAGAAATCATGGTAAATATGCATTTATTTGCCAAAGTTCATAAATTCACTCTCTTTATTAAGAAGATGTCAGTAGTGAAATGGATTTTCCCAGCTCATCTGAGGAACCTAGGGACAATCTTTAATTTTTCTCTTACCCTTAGCACAACAAATCTACCTTTCAACATATATCCAGAAACTGCTTATTTTCCATGCCACCACTTTGGTGGGCTGGTAGGTTGAATGAGCATCTGTTATGCTAAAATGAGTGATCCAAAGCTCAGGCTGGTATCACTGCCCTCATTCAGTTACAATATTTGGACTTTCTGAGGTTGAACAAAGGTACCAGTCTAACCCTTCCTCTTTCAAGAATAATACCCTTGAGGCACACCTTCCCCTAAGGAGCCGACACCATCGCTCCAGCACCAGGATGGCCTGCTTGGGCCCAGTCCGCAGGATAGGTAGCTGAGCCCTCCCCTGCCAGGCCACCACCATTGCTCCAGTGCCAGGAAGGTA
This sequence comes from Fukomys damarensis, assembly GCF_012274545.1. Taxonomy (NCBI): domain Eukaryota; kingdom Metazoa; phylum Chordata; class Mammalia; order Rodentia; family Bathyergidae; genus Fukomys; species Fukomys damarensis. The sequence continues at coordinate 37,491,648 of NW_022900938.1, read as the reverse complement.
GCTGCATGGGCATCCCTGAACACATCCAGCCCCCCTCCCGCACTGTCAGACCTCCTGATTGTGCCAGTCTTTGGACCCACTCTGCAGAGGCAGAGGTGGTCATAAAGGGTATTTTTCTGAGTTCCCAACTTTGAGCATCTTTAAAGAAAGGGCATGGGAAACCTGTAGCAGAACTGTGTGGAGTTCAACCATTCAGGAGGTTAGGGAACTCAATCTGAGCCTTGTAGTCCAAAGTCAGTCTGCATAGTGCGGTTCTGCCATCAGCTAGCTGAGATCAGGTGTCTTGGTCCTGCACATGGCTGAGCACATTGTATATTATGAAAGCCGAGATATAGTCTGAAAGAGGACCTTCAAATCCATTTTTTTCTCTCTTTTCCTCATTCCACTCTGCAAATTCTTTCTTTTTTCTGTCCTCTTTCTCCAACTCAGTCTCTTGCTCCACCATATTATCCCTCATCTCCCTTTCTGTTTCTGCTCTTTCCCTAAGTCAGATTTCTTCTTTTATCATTTTTTCTCTTTTCTTTATATTCTTTTCTTCTGTCATTCTACCTCACAGAGGGGTCAGTGGTTTCAAGGAAAAGTGAGCCCCTATTACTGTTAAGGGGATATATTCTTGTCCTTCTGCTTCTACTCTGTCTATCCCTTTTGAATTTAACAGTTGCCTGAAGATTGTGTGGTCATTCTCTGTCCTCTGGCTTCACTTGAAACCTTCTCCAATTCTTTTATTTATCTACTCCTCTCATTCTAGCTCTGTCTGAGCCCCCATCCTAAATGGTAAATATACTATGTTGAAAGCTTGTTCACTGCAGACATGCTTTGGACTGCTTCTTGATTTCAATTTAATTCACATGGTTTAAGGGTGATAGACTAGTGACTACACAGTTTGCAAGGTGTGCTTGAACATATTGTGTTGCTGATTGTATCAGTTGGGATAAAGGATTGCAGTTGATTTGATGAGCTGTTTTCTCTGATGTTATAAAGATGAGAATATCTATGGGTCATTAGAGACCCAGAAGCTAGGGTACAACTATATCAGGAAAATTTGGGTGATAACCCACAGATTAAACCAAGGACAGCCCGACAACAAAAATAAAAATGAGAAAACACTTAAGCAAGACACAAAGACAGGCTTCCAGTTCACCAATGGCAAACAGTAGGGCAAATGAGGATGAAAAGGCTGATAGTGAACCACAAGGACACCCTGAACTCAAAGCACAGGAAGTAACAAAACAGATCAATCAAGCTCTAGAAAAATTCAAAACAGAAATAATTTCCAAGATAACCATAGAGATGGGGAGCAAAATGAAAGTCATGATTTGAGACTCTAGAACAGAAACTGACAAAAAAAAAAATAGATGAGCTCAGAACCATGATAGAAGCCATGAAGGTCCAGCATAAGAAAGAAATGGAAATAATAAATGCCCAACATAGGAAAGAAATGGAATCCATAAAAGAGATTCAAACAGATATCCAGGAGATTAAATTCTCCATTGAAAGTGTACACAACAGAATAAAACAATGAGAAGACAGAATCTCAGATATAGAAGATAAGATTGCAGTCAGTGACCATGAAAAGAGAGGTCTCTTAAAAACAGTAGGGGATCATGAGAAATTGATCCAACAACTCCTAGATGATACAAAGAAGAATAACATAAGACTGATAGGCATCCATGAAGTAGCAGGAGAAAATACAAATGACTTTAAAAAGCTGTTCACAGAATTAATGACAGAAAACTTCCCAAATAGAAGGGAAGAATTTGACATACAGGTAATTGAGGCATATAGGACTCCAACTAGCCACAATAAAAAAAAAAAAAAACCTAGACATATACTAATCAAGATCCCAGAAACCCAACAGAAGAACAAAATACTACAGGCAGTAAGAGAAAAGAAACAAATCACATATAAAGGAAAGCCCATCAGAATCACAGCAGACTTTTCAACACAAACCCTTGGGGCAAGGAGAGCCTGGAATGAGATATTTCAAGTAATAAAAGAGAACAACCTCCAACCTAGACTGATGTATCCAGCAAAACTCTCTTTCAAAATGGATGGGGAAATAAGACACTTCCACAACAAAGAACAGCTGAGAAACTACATGAATACCAAACCAGCACTACAAGGAATTCTAAACAAGATCCTAGAAAAAGACAATGAAGGTAACAACACCATGAGGCCCAACGGAACAAATCAAATAGGCCAGGCAAGAAATTAAAAGGAGAAGGTGAAAAAGTAAAAAGAGTCAACAAGAGGCCAATAGCATGTCAATAATAAGTCAGTACATATCAGTTATAACAAGCAATGTCAATGGCCTCAACTCACAAATCAAGAGAAATAGACTGGCAAAATGGAATAAGAAGCAAAATCCAACAATATGTTGTATACACGAAACACACTTAGTACAAAAAGAAGCCCATAGATTGAAAGTGAAAAGAGAGAAAACAATTCTCCATATGACAGGAGCCCAGAAAAAAATAGGGGTAGCAATCTTATTTGCAAACAAGGTAAATTTCAAACCAAAACTGCTTAAAAGAGACAAAGAAGGCAACTACATCCTTGTAAAGGGAACAATCCAAGAGGAAGAGATGACAATCATAAACCAAATATTATCCCCCAACTATGTAAAACAAATATTAAGAAGCATAAAAAACCAAACATGTACTAATACAATTGTAGTGAGGGATCTATATACCCCACTTTCACAACTAGACAGATCATCTAGGCAACAAATCAACAACAAAATACTAGAACTGAACCAAGCTTTTGAAAGCATGGACTTAATAAACATCTATAGAGTGTTCCACCCCACAAAATCAGAATATACATTCTTTTTGGCTGCACATGGGTCATTCTCCAAGATAGATCACATACTAGCTCACAAAAAAGATTTGAATAAATGCAAAAGAATTGAAGTTATCCCCTGTATATTATCAGATCATAGTGCAATCAAGCTGGACACCAATAGTACAAGAAACCATAGGAACTTCACAAACACATAGAAATTGAACAATACTCTCCTGAACAATCAATGGATTACAGAGGAAATTAAAGAAGAAATCAGACAGTTTTTACAAATAAATGAAAATGCCAATACAACATACAGGAATCTATGGGACACAATGGACACAGTTCTATGTGGAAAATTCATAGCACTGAATGCCCACACTAGGAAAACAGACCAAGCTCAAATAAATGAACTAATGAGGAATCTTAGACTCCTAGAAAAACAAGAGCAAGAAAAACCCAAAGTTCAAACAAGAGAGAAAATTACAAATAAAGATAAGAGCAGAAATCAATGCAATGGAAACTAAGAAAACAATACAAAAAATAAATGAAGAGTTGGGGTTTTTTGAAAGAATAAATAAAGTTGATAAACCCTTAGCTAACCTTATCAAAAAAAAAAAAGAAAGATAAGGCTCAGATCCATGCAATTAGGAAAGAAAAAGATGAAGTCACAACAGATCTGACAGAAGTCCAGAGAATAATCAATACCTACTTTGAGAACTGTACTCTAACAAAATGGAAAACACAGAAGAAATGGACAGATTTCTAGATACTTATGAATTGCCATAGTTGAACAAAGAAGATTAAGAACATTTTAAATGTCATAATTACAATCAATGAAATTGAAAATGTAATTAAAAATTTACCAACAAAGAAAAGTCCAGGTACTGATGGATTCACTGCTGAAGTTTACAAGACATTTAGAGAAGAACTACTGCCATCACTCTTCAAACCTTTCAATGAAATTGAAAGGGAAGCAATACTTCCAAACTCATTCCTGGAAGCAAGTATCACTTTGATTCCCAAATCTGGGAAAGACACAACTAAAAAATGAGAACTACAAGCCAATCTCCTTAATGACTATAGATGCAAAAATTCTTAATAAGATATGAGCAAACAGAATGCAGAGAATCATCAAGAAGATCATACATCCTGACCAAGTAGGATTTATTCCAGGAATGCAAGGATGGTTCACCATATGTAAGTCAATAAATAAAATACACTATATTAACAGAGTCAAGGACAAAAATCATGTGATCCTCTCGATAGATGCAGAAAAAACATTTGACAAAATTCAACACCCATTCATGATAAAAAAAACAGATCTGACAGAAGTCCAGAGAATAATCAATACCTACTTTGAGAACTGTACTCTAACAAAATGGAAAACACAGAAGAAATGGACAGATTTCTAGATACTTATGAATTGCCATAGTTGAACAAAGAAGATTAAGAACATTTTAAATGTCATAATTACAATCAATGAAATTGAAAATGTAATTAAAAATTTACCAACAAAGAAAAGTCCAGGTACTGATGGATTCACTGCTGAAGTTTACAAGACATTTAGAGAAGAACTACTGCCATCACTCTTCAAACCTTTCAATGAAATTGAAAGGGAAGCAATACTTCCAAACTCATTCCTGGAAGCAAGTATCACTTTGATTCCCAAATCTGGGAAAGACACAACTAAAAAATGAGAACTACAAGCCAATCTCCTTAATGACTATAGATGCAAAAATTCTTAATAAGATATGAGCAAACAGAATGCAGAGAATCATCAAGAAGATCATACATCCTGACCAAGTAGGATTTATTCCAGGAATGCAAGGATGGTTCACCATATGTAAGTCAATAAATAAAATACACTATATTAACAGAGTCAAGGACAAAAATCATGTGATCCTCTCGATAGATGCAGAAAAAACATTTGACAAAATTCAACACCCATTCATGATAAAAATCCAGCAAAAAATGGAATACATGGCTATATCTCAACTTAATAAAGGCTATCTATGAAAACCAATAGCCAACATCATATTAAATGGCCAAAAACTGAAAACCTTCAAGTTAAAATCAGGAACAAGACAAGGATGCCCACTATCACCACTCCTCTTCGATATAGTTCTGGAAATATTAGCCAAAGCAATTAGACAAGAGAAAGAAATTGAAGCAATAAAGATAGAAAAGGAAGAAGTTAAACTGTCATTATTTGCTGACCTTATGATACTCTACATTGAAGACCCAAAAAATTCCACCAAAACACTTCTAGACTTAATTGACACTTTTAACAGAGTAGCTGGATACAAGTTCAACACCCAAAAATCAACAGCCTTCTTGTACACAAATAACAGACTCACAGAGAGAAATTAGGGAAATAATTCCTTTCACAACAGCATCCAAAAAATGAAGTATCTAAGAATCAATCTAACAAAAGAAGCAAAAGACCTCTACACTGAAAACTACAGCACTCTGAAAAAAGAAGTCAAAGAGGATATAAGAAAATAGAAAGATATCCCCCATGCCTGGGTAGGAAGAATCAACATAGTGAAAATGGCCATATTACCAAAATTGCTATAAAGATTCAAAGCAATGCCAATTGAAATTCCAACACTATACTTCACAGAACTAGAAAAAAGAAACCAAAAATTCACTTGAAACTATAAGATACCTAAAATAGCAAAAGCCATCTAGGGAACAGGCACATGGCAGCAGGTATAACAATTCCCAATTTGAAACTATACTACAAAGCCACTGTGATAAAAACAGCACGGTATTGGCAAAAAAACAGACCTGAGGATCAGTGGAACAGACTGGAAGACACAAAAACAACTCCAGATGTACTCAGCTAACTCATCTTTGATGAAAGAGCTGACCATCCCCACTGGAGGAAAGATAGCCTCTTTAATAAATGGTGTTGGAAAAATTGGATCTCAACCTGCCAAAGTTTAAAACTATACCCTTATCTTTCACCATGCACAAAACTAAAATCCAAATGGATTAAAGATCTAAATATTAAAACAGAAACACTAAACTCGCTGGAAGATAAGTTAGGCAGAACTGTTGAAGACATTGGCATACGAAAAGACTTTCTGAACAAATCCTCAGTAGCACGGGAACTAGCAGAAAGAATCAACAACTGGGATTTCATCTTATTAAAAAGCTTCTGAACTGCAAAAGAAACCATCAACAGAAGAGACAACCTACCATGTGGGAAAAAATTTTTACCAGCTGCTCCTCAGACAAAGGACTATTATCTAGAATACATAAAGAACTCAAAACAATTAGCCCCCCAATTTTGAATTAAGACCCAATTCAAAAATGGGCATCTGAAATGAACAGACATTTCTCAGACAAAGAAGTAAAAGCAGCAATAAATATATGAAAAAATGTTCCACATCACTTGTCATTCAAGAGACACTAATGAAAACAACACTGAGATTACATCTCACCCCATAAAGAATGGCTGCTATCAAGAAATCAACAAATAACAAATGTTGGTGGGGTTGTGGGGAAAAAGGAACCCTTCTGCATTGTTGGTGGGAGTGCATACTGGTGCAACCACTATGGAAATCAATACGGAGATACCTCAAAGAGCTGGGACTAGAGGTTCCACTTGACCCACCCATCCCTCTGGTGGGTATCTTTCCAAAAGAATTAAAAGAATTAAAATTATCATACCATTTAAAGAATTAAAAGAATCATACCACAGTGATACATGCGCACCAATGTTTATACCAGTTTGTAATAGCTAAAACTTGGAAACAGCCCATTTGCCCATCAGTTGGAAACTGGATAAAGAAGATGTGGTTTTTCTATAAAGTGGAATATTACTCAGCCATAAAGAATGAGAAATTAGATTCATTCATAGCAAAATGGATACATATTGAGGATATACTCCTAAGTGAAATAAATAAGTCACACATGCAAATACCTTATAGTTTCTCTGGTGTGAAAAACTATAATAGTATGTAAGATCCTAATGACATTATTGACCATTTGAAATAGGAAGAAAAGGGCTAAAGATGTAGGGAAAGTGGGAAGGGTAGAGGAAGGCAATAAGGAAAAAGAAAAAAATATGAAAAAATGGAAATAAAGTGTTTGTAAATGGGGAGGGAGGGGAGGAGGGGGTGAAGGGAGGACACGGACAAGGGGAAAAATTGAGAACCAAGACCTGTCATGTAAAGGTAGAAGACCCCAATAATGAATTTAACTGTACTGTATACCTAAAATGTACCAATAAACTCAATAAAAGAAACAAAGAGAATAATACCCTCTCATAAGTGTATGTGAGACTCTCACATCTTCCTTTGCCTGCATCACCTTCTAACTTCTGGGCATGGCTTTCTCCTTCACCTCACTGGTCTGCTTAGGGGCAGCAATCCCATCAATTTGTATCTTATCCCAAACCTTCAGTCCACTCCCATACTGAAAACAATTACAGTGACAAAACTGAGTGTCTTCTGGCTCAAATCTGCACCACCACTAGAGACAAAAAGTCTAGAGAAGCTAAGCCAACAGTTAAAGGGCCTCAGCATTACACATTTTGTATTATAAAAACATGATTTTATCTAGTCATAAAAACCCTATGACACAAGCATTGCTGTACCCATAGGAAGTAACTACAATTCAGAACAATAGGACTTAGATATAAACCCAGAGAATCCACCTCTAAAACCTATACTCTAGACAGTAGCAAAAACTGGATTTTGTTGCTTGAAAAAAATTACATTTTAATTTGTTGGATAGCTAATAACTTATGCCAAATTCTGGCCATACCTTTTAGTCTTCATAGTTGATCATTATAAAAATAAATGTTCTGCTCATACAACTAAAACAAAATAGAAAAATACTGTTGGACATGTTAAAACTCAATGTTGAATTCTGAAAAATCGCCAACCGACAAAATTATGTAATGCTTATAGAAGTGACACCTTCCAAACATTTAGAAAGCGATGGTTACTAAATTCAAGCACAGCTTCAGTAATAATAAATCATCGTCTGCCTTCAGAAATCATAATTCAATGGGTAAATAAATATCTGACTAGTCAAATATCTGCTTCAAGAGAATAACTGGTCTACATATAAAGAAGAGCAAATTATAGCATATTGTATGTTAGCAAGAGATTAAGCAGCTGCTATCTTTCGGGCCAGATAGGAAAATATAAGGTGGATCATAGTTTCATGCATACACAGCTGATTTCCTAGACAGATCGAATGAATTTGGGTTTATATAAAACAAAACTTTTAATTTCATCATGTCTTTACCTATAATGTAGGTAGAATTCTACATTTCCAAGAATCTTAGATTCACATTTAATCTGCCACATATATTAGCATATTTGATAATTGGCTTTTGGAGAAATCAGTTAATATACTTTGAGGAAAGATGTGTTGTATACACAACTGTGCAGTAGTGTTTCTAAGTCCTTCTGCTAGCTGTAAGCACAATATAAAATGACCAGAGCAAGCATGTGTCAACCAATACAGTAAATTAGTGATGAAAATGGGAAATATTTGCTAATAGCAGAGTTTATTTTCAATAAATCAAATTAATAATGTTTAAAATACAAATTATTCATGTTTTTCTCTTCCCTTGCAGTGGTTTTATTCTATCACTCTCTAGGAAAGGCATCACTAGCAGCTTATCCTCAATCCTCTCCTCAATTCTTGAAATCATTTCTTTTAATACTTACATCTGTGAAAAATGTATTATGTAAGTGTCCCTTTGCTGCTTTACATGTATTTCCTTAGTTACCTGTGCATAAACACTATCAGTAAAAACTGTTGATTTTATTTTGTAGATAATGAAACCATCTGTGTAGTCAGTTCTTTTGGTGGAATAAATTGGTTTGTTTGCTTGTTTGTTTGTTTGTGGTACCAGGGTAGAACCCAGGGATGCTCTACCACTGAGCTACATCCCCAGCATTTTTTTTTTTTTTTGTATTGAGACAGAGTCTCAGTAAATTACTAAACTGCTCATGCTGGGCTTGAACCTGGGACTACAGCAATGTACCACCACACCCAATTCAAGAAGTTTTAACTGACACATGATATCATACAGAGTATATATATTTTAATTGCCATGTAAAGGTCCAGAATTTGGGTTTTGCACTAGAAAAATAATACTAATACACACAAACATATATATATATATATATATATGTACACATATTCTGTATTTTATATGTGTGATTTTCTGTGTTCTTATATAATTAAGAAAATTTTGTGAATTTTATATTTAATATAGTCAATACTTATCCCAGAATATGAATATATAATTGGTTTGCACCTGTAATAAAGATTTCCCATTGTTTTTCCTTTCTCTCTTTTTTTTATCGGTACATTTTAGGTATACAATATAGTTACATTCATCATTGGGATTTTGTACCTTTACATGACATATCTTGGTTCTTATGTTTTCCCCATTCCCCTGACCTCCCTTCACCCCCTCCAACATTCCCTATTTATTTAAAAAAAAAAAACTGTGATGTTGAGCATGGTAGTGAACACCTGTAATCCCAGTACTTGGGAGTCTGAGGCAAGTTCAAGTCCAGCCTGGCCTGCGCAGCAAGACCTTGTCTCAAAATTCAATTAAATAAATTAAATTTTTTTAAAATTAGAAAAATAAACTGTGAAATACCCTTCAGCATATTTTTAGGATGAAGAAATTTATATATGACATTCATTTCACAAACATTCTCATTCTTCAGCTCTGTTTTATCAAGATGAATAAATGTTTCTTCTATAATATGAACTCTGAGTTTTTTCATAAATATTACAATGCTCTGTAGTTTTTGGCATAACTCTCATTTCTCATCTCTCCTCTCAGCAAATCTAATTTTAATTTGTCAAGTGTCCATTTGCTTTATGGTTTCATATTTGATACTAGAAAGCCTTTAGTCCCTAGGTCTGTCATTCTGAATCATTTTTCAGTTTTGAAATTTTTATCTCATTCTTAAAAACTAGCCATTTAATAATTTAAAATTTTTCATATGTTCAGAGTTGTAAGTGATTACATGATTAGCTATTGCTTCTTCTCAAAGCCAAAACTGAAAATTGCTGTTCTGCTTACATTAATGATCTAAAGTATTTCATAAGAAGATCAGCCTAGTCACTAACAATTTTCCTTTTATTAAAAAAAATTTTAAATTTCTCATTGCTTGTTGATATGTCTGTGTTATTTAATTTTCCAAGTTCTAAGATCCTGGATGCCCTATAGAGCAACATAGACCTAATCTCCACAGATGAGAAGATTTTTGCCCTGATGCTCCACTGGTGCTCTATTAAAATCAATTGTGTATATCATATATTTAATTTTTTTCTTCACTAGGTACCTGCTCATTTTAAGCTCTTCTAATTTACCTAATTCTGTAATTTTCCGTATTCTCTCTTTTTTATGGTCTTCAGAATGGCGTTAATATATTTCTAAATTATTATATCCCATTAAATAAGAGAACGAATACATTCATTTATTTTTTTAATGTTGCACAAACCTTGCTTTTCTCTTGGGCTAACTAGAGAAGATTTCCTTCTAAGAACAGCCAGAACAAAAATAAGAGCAGCCTACTTATGTGTAGTCTAATAGGTGTTTGAAAAATCACAGACCAAAAGTTAACAAAAGAAAAAGTTCTAGAGGGAGATACATTTTCTTGTCAGTAATATGTAGATTAAAGAAAACAAATCCAAGATGATTTCCATGTGAAACTGATAATTTTTATCAAAGTTAAAGTTCCACACTGTTTATCATTATCGTGTATCTCCCAACTTTTAGGAAGAAATTTTTTAAGTAGTTGATTAAAGTCAACTTTCTTGAATTTATCCCACAGTCCTCAAAGTCACTTAGACCAAAGACCAATCCCTTCAAGCCACTCTCTTTCAAATCTGATGATGACTTCAAGTCTGATGATGTGATGACTAGACACTCAGTATTCACCAGCTTCTACCTTGTTTATCGTTCTTGGTTCATTTCTGGGGACTAAAGGCCTGAGTCATTAAAAATTATATGCCCCATTTAAGCAAGTTTTCTGCATATTTTACTCAGGGAAAAATGCTGAATGCATTTTTGCCCATGTAAAGAGATGTCTTTTTATGACTTATCAACATTTAAACCTTTTATAAAAGCAGATGCCTCTCAGCCTCACACTTGAATAGTGCATAATTCCTGAAAATAGCAAATTGGAAGAATAAAGGCATTTTTAAACAATATCTCCCGCTCATTCCTTGGGTGCTTATTCTTGGGGGGAAAAATCCAGAGTTATTTTTATCAGTCACTCTATGTCTTAAATTAAAAACCAGAACAGCCCTCCTTTATGGTAAATTTAACCGTTTATTCCAAATAACAAATAAACTATACCCCATTACTCTATTTAGAGTATATTATGCTTTTTGAAATTAAGATAGATGATTTCTAATATTGCATGTGAATGTTTATTTTTTTAATTTTCCTGAGCTAAGATTATTTATTCAAAAGAAAATATAAACTCTACTAATTATACCCCAGCAAATGAAATAACATTTTGAATACAAAAATATAATGTGTAACTCTTTTATTCCACACAAATTCCTTGAGACGAGTTATTATTCCCATTTCACGGATAAGGAAGACAAGATACACAAAACTGAAAAATATGTCAAAGAGCTCCCAGCTGTGCTAGATTTAGTAAGCTGTGTTCAGAGCCTGGACTGAGCACTAGAGTTCGGGGCCTCGTTTCTGTACCATTCCCTGTGCATTTCAACTGCTCTATTTTGGGAGGTTGCATTATTTTTCCTTCATCACTACATCAACAGTCTCATGTTTTCTTATATATGATATTCAAAATGATTACTTTAATCTAGTTCGTACCTGTGCTTTGAAATTACATTACATGTTCTTTGAGGGTAAGAATTTTTCTTTTTAGTAGAACAGGCATTCTGTGCTGCATAATTTTTAACCTGGGGCACATGCCAATTGGAAACATAGATCCTGATACAATTCTGCTCTGCTATCTCCATTGCCCATCTCAACACGTGCCCTCAGTGGAAACAAGCGCTGAAGCTGTTCCTATCGCAGAGTATATCCTGAAGCTTGTGAGTACATATCGATGTATTTATTCCAATGCCAAACAAATTGCCAGAAGAAATCATTATGAGGACATATTAGAGAAGGCTTCAAGGTAGGAGAAATTTGGCATGGAAAATTGCTTATGAAAAATTTTACGTCTGTCCCGAAAACAAATGTAAGAAAAATTCAACATCCTGTTCTTCAAAGCTAATCATAACCCAAAGGAACAGAGGTAGTGCAAAACATGGGGCAGGTCATATGGTATTCTACTACTTGGTTTCAAGACCTAACACCAAAGTTCTGTTCACTCGGCAGGGCAGGGGAGGGTGTAACCATTAATATATGTAGTACTTTTGTTAGATTGCAGTTCAACACAGGCATGTTCCTACTTCTACCAAAGACTCCCTCACCATACCTTATAATGTCCCATTCTGGAAACTCGCTCTCATCTAGCAAAGTAGAGCCCAGCTTTCCCTCAGGGAGGCTGCCCGAGGCTATAACACCGGGAGCAGAGCAGGTACTCTCAGGAACTCATTTCTCCTGAGGACCCACGCAGAAAAGCATAAAAATTCATCACCATTGACCTAACTGCTTTATCTTGAATAAAAATTTAATAATAATTAGCAATTAAAATGTTTGTGTGGTCGAGTCCCCAGCCCAATATAACGTTATTTTTAGTGAGTGTACTTCAAACCATGTATTTTAAAATAAAAGATTTGGTAAATTTTTACTTTCCTTCCTTCTTTGCTGGGGGAGGGTGTGGATAATCAAGAACAATGTCACCTGGGAAAGGCTACACAACATGACTATACAAGAAATGTGTATTAAAGCAATTTTAAGGAACTTATTAAATGGCATATGATAGAAAAGCAAACTGAGGAAGATAATACAAATATATTCAGAATGCATACACACAGTAAACACAAACTATGAACTATTTCTAAGGCTTCACATTGATACATACACAGGGTTTCATTGTGTGTTTTGTCTATCACTGTAGACACAGATAGGAGGAATGGTGAGTTAACATGTATTGAGCTCCTCCAAGGTGACACATATTTAGCTTCATAATAAACAAGCTGATGGGGTATGTAGGTATTGCTCCCATTTATTTCAGATGAGAGAGTTGACCACCTCACTATAATGATAAAGAAATTTAAATGGCATATCAACAAAAATGTTTAAATAAAGAAAATCATACTGTATAATTTGTTTTCAATAAAGAGGAAAGAAGACTGCCATTGTTCAATTTTTAGTGTATAATACTTTATCTAGCTTTCCTTGCACTTGTTTCCACCAGAGATTTACGAAGTGCTGTTCTAAGTATTATGCATATATTACCATGAATTCATGAGGTATTGGTATTATTGCCACCACAGTGAACTGATGGACAAAAAGAAAAACTGAGAGATTAACGTGGATGCCTAATGTCACAGATTAGTGCCTCGTAGTAGGACTTAGAGCCCAGAGAGTCCAAGGTCTGTGCCCTTTTATCCTGTTGCCTCTCAGGACACATCCTATACACCATAAGTGTAAAAATATATATGTCAGGCCAGCCATCAGGGAATATACCTAATATTAACTTTATCATTGATTAGCTGCAGACATGGAAGCAGTCACATAAAATGTCTGAGCTTCACTTTCTTCTTCTGCATGGAAGAGTAGTTGCTCCTAGAGGTAGCAAGGATTACCAAGAAACAAACTGAGAACAGATTCTTAGTTAAATCAGTGTGACGTGCTTGTGCCTAAAGGGTCTTCATAGCTCAATGTTTTAATTCACCTTGTTGAGAACACGGGTTATTGTTTCTAAATTATCATTCTGAATCCAGAGTGCACACTTGTGCCTCAATGCCTATCGAGTCAAGTGCAAACTTCCCTCATTAGTTCACAAGCCCCTCACTAACATGTGTTTATGCAACATTAATTTCTCTAATCCTCCAACTCAGCTTTTCCACTCCAGTTGCTGTCTGTTTTCCTAGTGCACTCTCACTTCCCTGACTTCTACATAGGAATAACTTCCTCTTTATCCCTTCCAAATCTATTCCTTGTTCAATACACAACTCAAAGCCACTTATTCCCCCTTTGAACTTTACTTGGTAAGTCCTGAAAATGCCTTCCAATTAAATACTGCTTCTTACTTTCATACACTTTAAACTTAGATCAAAAAGAATCATTTATTGACCTAAGTCATCCATTTCTTCTTATTTTTTTTCTCATGAACAAGATTGAGAACTAAGGCCATATATTTTCCTCCACTTATACTTTCTTCTTCACTCAATACAGTAATCTACTGTGCACAAAGACAAATTCAATAAATATGTATTGACTTATTCATTGATTTATCATAAGGATAGCAGACAAACGCCTTGCATGCTGAATTATCATTTCTAGAGAATTCATTAACACAGACCAAAAGAATCATGTATGGTTGAATTTTGTCTTGTTTTCACATATGATTCTGAATGTTATTGATTTAAATAGGAATACGTGGAATCAAAATGGCAGAGTAATGATCAGCCCAAAAATCATCTTCTCTGAGGCCGGGAATCAAAACACCTGGAAAATAACAATTTGGCAGAGATTTTTTTAAAAAAAAGATCTCTAAAACTTAAGAAGGAACTGACAGGAAAATTAGAAGCTACAGAGATTTTTTTTGGGGGGGGGATGAATCACAACACAGAGAATTGAACAATTCACCCTGGAAGCTTACCCTAGCTCCCAGGAAGTATTACTTAGTCTAGGTAGACACAAGATAAACTCCTAGGGTTGGAAGTGCTAGAAGAAATGGGAGACCAGGCAAGTAAGCCCGTGGCTATTGTGAACTACAAAAACAGCATGGGATTTTGCTCCAAGGTGATTTCTTCTACACGGGAGGCAACAGCTGGACAGGGAATCCAAAGTGGTACCTGCTATATTGCTAGATAATATAATCAGGTGCCTTTTTGGGAAAACATTGATTATTTAAGACTGACACTCAAAACTATTGAAAAACAACTTCACTTCAGGGTTCCCTGGGTAACTTTCCCACAGTAACTGAGATAGATAGAAGTGGGAAACATTTGTAGACAGGGAGTTGGCCAGACACAGACCCCTGAGAAGTTTAAGTTTAGGCCAGGAAGGACACAAGCTCCAACTGCTGTAGCAAAGCCAGACCCAGTTTGTGTGGCACTCAGAAATGGCTGAAAGTGGTGGCATTAGTTACGGCACATTCAGCACAGATCAGGAGTCTTATTGACCTTTTTATCTTTCAGTGTGAGCACATACCTCGGTGATTGCCACAGCCTAGAGTAAATAGAAAAAGGGCCCTCTGGGAAGTGGGGAGTGCATTCATCACAAACTCATAGTCTGTAAAGTTAGGCAAAGAAAATTATGACTTGCTGGATGCCAAAACTGCAGATCCTATAAAAACACTGATCATTCAAAAATACAGAGAAGTTATTTTCTTTATTTGGACTCATTTTTTTAATTATTCTCTCTTTCCTCTTTGCTGATTTTTGAGGATTTGGAAAATTTCCCTTTTTCTTTGTCTTTCTTTCCTTTTTATTCTTCCTTTATCCTCTTAACTTTTTCTTTTTTCTTTTCATTTTTCTCCATTTTTTATCTTTCTCTTGTTTGTTCTTTTCTGTTACTTTTATCTAATTTTATTTCTAATCTTCTACTCTTTAATAGTTTTTCTCACTTTTCTCTCCTCTTTCTCATCTAACATTGTTTAATTTTTCAAAATTTTTCTTCTTTCATTCTTCCCTTCCTCACACCCTGTATCATTACTATTATAATCATTAAGCTTTATTAAGCTTTAGATTGTCAACCCCATGCTATTACTTTCAAATTATTTTCAATTGTTACTGGAGGTACAGTTGTCACATTTAGTAGATATTTACTGTATGACAATATTTGGTTTACCCTACTGTTTATACTATTATTATAGCTCTCTTTTAGTTGTATGGTTAAAGATATTATATTATTGGTTCTTGCACTATGTCAATATTCAATTTGTTTTTTACAATATTATCATTGCTGATTTACTTGTTATTGCCAGTGTGGTACAGTTGTTACTATTAATAGGTTTTCTAGGTATGCCAATATTCAGATTAACTGTGTGTCATTATCAGTACAGAATTGCAATCCCAGAGAACTGTGTACTGGGCCAATTACACTACATCCTCCTCCTCTGCAAATTAACAGAGGTGGTCAGATATTTGGACAGAGGCAAGGTCTAGAGTTAGCCACACTCAGAGCACATCACTGAAAAGCAGACACAACTAAAGAGATCTCCATATAGCAACAAAATCATTCCACTGTAAGTGGCAGCAAAGTTCACACACACACACATACACACACACACAATTGATTAAGAAATAAGATATTATCATGATAAAGAGCACCAAAAGAAATTCATAACCTCTAACCCAGCACTACAAAAAATTCTCAAGGATATTCTAGAAAGAGACAGTGAATCCAACAATGCCAAAAAAACCTAATAGAATGAATACACAAGGCAAGTTGAACAAATTGGCAAAAGGAAAAAAATGTGAAACAGGAAAATAATGCAATGACAGAAATAAGTCAATAGCATTCAGTAATAATTCTCAAAGTAAATGGCTTTAATTCTCAATCAAAAGACAAATTGGTAGAATGGACCAAGAAACAAAACTCAATTGGTATGTTCTATATAAGAAAAACATTTAGTAAAAGATAAATTCACAAATTAAAAATCAAAGGATGGAAAATATGTTTCATGCAATGGGAACCTGGAAAAAAAAAGAGTAGCTGCCCTAGTTTTAGATAAAGTAAGTTTCATGCCAAAACTGATCAGAAAAGTCAAAGAAGGTCACCACATATTGGTTAAGGGGACAATTTTTTAAAAAGATAACAATTATAAACATATGCACCAAATACCAGAACCCCAAACTTCATAAAACAAACACTACTAGATATAAAAGCTCAGATAAATACCAAGATATTTATAGTAAGGGACTCAATATCCAGCTATAATAAAGAGATAGATCGACTAGATAAAAAATCCACAAAAAAAAAATCAGAGGTGAACCAAATTTTCAAACAAATAGACTTACTAGATATTTACATAGTATTCTACCCAGCAACAACAGAATACACATTATTTTTAGCAGCACATGAGCTTTTCTCCAAAATAGGACTTATGCTACCCCATAAACCATGCTGTAAAAATGCAAATGAATCAGAATTATCCCATGCATAGTATTAGATCATAGTACGATAAAACTAGAAATCAATGGTAAAAGAAACCATAGAAGTTATGAAAATTAAACAATACCCCTTGAGACTGGATAAAGAAGGTGTAGTTTTTATATAAAATGGAGTACTACTCAGCCGTAAAGAATGAGAAGCTAGAAACATTTATAGCTAAATGTATGCACACTGAGGCTATACTCTTAAGTGAAATAAATAGGACACACTTGAGTAAATACCAAATAGTTTCTCTGGTGTGAATAAGGTGTAAATAAGTATAAATAAAGTTCAAATGTTATATTTGATGTATGAAATAGAAAGGAAATGGCTAAAGGATAAGAGGAAGAGGGAAGGGGAGGGGAAAGGGAATTATAGAAAATAAAAAATATGAATAAAGGAAAATATGGAAATAAAGTCTTTGTAAATAGGGAAAGGTGAAGGGGGTGAAGGGAGGGCAGGGAAATAGGAAAAATAAGAACCAAGATAAATCATGTAAAAGTACAAGATTCCAATGATGAATGTAACAGTATTGTTTGCTTTAAATGTACCAACAAAAGTAATGGGGGGAAAAAGAATATATGACAGATTATAATTTAAAAAATTTCAGAATCTGTACTATTTTCCTATAAAAACTAAATGAAATGAAAAATGGCATTTCTGATATTTGCTATACATACCCAAGAGTATTTTGGAATGTCAATATCCTTACTGATAATTATTTAGGTTGGCAACTGCTATGTATTTGGTGCTGTGCCAAGTAATAAAATGCATATTATAGCCAAAATATACCCTCTTGAATAATCACTGGGGAACAAAAGGAATCAAGGACAAAATTAGACAAATCCTAGAATAAATGATAATGCCAGAACAACATTCCAAAACCTATGGAACACAGTAAAAGCAGTACTACATCAGAAAAGCACAGTGAGTCCAAATAAATAACATAATGATTCACTTCAAGGTCCTGGAAAAAGCAAGAACAATCCAAATTCAAAACTATTTCAAAGCAAGAAGAAAATTAGAATGAGTGGGCCAGAAATTAATTAAATTGAGACTAAAAAAAACAATACAAACAATTGGGAAATAGAAGAGCTTGTTTCTTACAAAGAATAAACAAAATAGACAAATCCCTGAGCAATCTTACCAAAAAAGTGGGGGGGCTAGATTAATGAAATTAGAAATTAAAAAGATAAAATCACAATGGATACTACTGAAATCCAGAGATTATAAATAACTATTTTTAGAGCCTATGTTCTAATAAATTGGAGAATGCAGAAGAAATGAATAGATTTTCAGATACATGTGAATTATAAAAATGGAAGAAGACATAAAAACTCTGAACAATCCAATAACAGGCAATAAAATTTAAAAAGTAATAAAAAAAATCTACCTACTAAGAAAAGCCGAAGTCCAAATGGATTCACTGCCAAATTCTACAAGAATTTAGGGATGATCTAATTCCAGTATTCCTCAAATTCTTTAATGAAACTGAAATAGAAGCACTCCCAAAGTCATTTCTCGAAGTTAGAAAACCTGACCTGGAGGGATGAAGGATCCGTGCCACCAAGCTGAGGGATCTTCCCTGGAGCAACACTCAAGGTGAAAGCCAGAGCTCTTCTGATGAGAATAGAAGCCATTTTCAGTGACAGTGAGCACCTGGGCTCCTCCAACGATAAGAATAGCCAAGTTCACATCAGGAACAGCAGCTGTGGCAAGCTTCCCCAGGAACACCAACAGCAGATGATCTTACCCTCCTGTTCTCTTTTTATGTCATTGGCAACAATCCTCAGGTGGATTTTCCACACCCAAAACCACACTGATTCAGTTCATCTGGGTGTTCTGAGTTGACCATTAGTTAATCCATCACAAAGAATAGAAGACATCCTCTATTACCACTCCTCTTCAATATAGTACTCCAAACATTAGTCCGAGCAATCTAGCAAGAGAAAGAAATAAAGGGATATGTATTGTAAAAGAAGAAGTCAAGCCATCATTGTTTGCATAAGACATAATCCTCTACATAGAAGATGCAAAAGGCTTCTTGAATAAACTCCTATAATTAATTAACAACTGAATTCAGCAGCATAAGATTCAAAGTCAACACATAAAAATCAAGTGTTTCTGTGCACCAATAATAAACTCGCTGAGAAAAAAATAGTAAAACAATTCTAGCCACTACAGTATCAATAAAAATTAAATTCTTAGGAATTAACTTAGAAAGGAAGTGAAATATCTTTACAATGAAAACAATAGTACTCTTAAAAAGGAGATTGAGGAGGACATCAGAAAATGGAAAAAAATGTCCTCTGCTTCTGGATAGGCAGAATCAATACTATCAAAATGGCCATACTTCCAAAACTGATACACAGATTTATTGTAATCCCAATCAAAATACCAAGAGTGTTCCTCAAAGAACTAGAGAAACAATGCTGAAATTCATATGGATCCAGAAGGAACTTACAATAGCAAAAGCAATCCTGGGCAACAAGAGCAAAGCAAGAGGCATGACAATCTCAGACTTCAAATTATATTCCAAAGGTGCAGTGATAAAAACAGCATGGTATAGGCCAAAATATAGACATGTGGATCAATGAAACAAAATATAGGAATGCAGAAACAACTTTAGGCTTTGACAAATGGGTCAAAAACCTATGCTAAAAGAAAGATATCCTCTTTAATAAATGATGCTGGGAAAACCAGTTATCCACATGCAGAAAATTGAATCTAGTCCCACATCTTCCACTTTATATTTAACTAAAATCAAAATAGATCAAAGATCTAAATGTTAAAATTGAAACACTTAATCTTGTATAAGATAAAATACATCAAATTATTTCTATACAGAATCCCAGTTCTGCAAAAAAATAACATCAAATAGCATCAAAACAACAAATAGTATCATACCAAATTTTATAAAGCTTCTACACAGCAAGAGACAACCAACAGAGTAAAGAGACAACCTATGTAATGGGAAAAAATTTTGCTAGCTATTCCTCTGGCAGAGGACTAATATCTACAATATATAAAACACTCAAAAAAATTAGATACCCCCCAAAATAAAGACATTTCTCATAAGAAGAATAAATGGCCAATAAATACATGAAAATTGTTCAGAATCTCTACCTATTAAAGAAATATAAATTAAAACATTGAAATTAATCTTACTTCAGAAAGAGTTGCTATCATGATGAAACCAAATAATAAACTCTGGCGATGCTGTGGGGAAGAAGGAACCTTTCTACATTGATGATAGGAATACAAACTAGTACAACCATTATGGAATTCAGTATGGAGATCCCTCAAAAACCTAAAACTAGAAATTCCACTTTACCCAGCCCATTCCCCATCTAGCTATCATGCCAAGGGTAAAAGGCAGCATCATATTGCAATGATCTATGCACACTCATGTTTACAGCAGCATAACTCACAATAGCCAAATTTTGGAAATGACCTATGTGCCCACCACCAAATAAATTAATGAAGAAAATGTTGTACTTGTACATAATGGAATGTATCTCTGCCATAAAGAAAGAAATTTGAGTCATTTGTAGAATGTGGATTCACCTTGACACCATAAGGTGAAGTAAAATAAATCAGACACACAAGTTCAAGTATCACATGGTTTCTCTTATATGAAAAACCAAAAGAATATAAATGAAGAGCAAAATAAAAATAGACAATAGGGAGGTAGGGTGATAGATCTTTAGGAAGCAGGAAGGGAACAAGAGGTGGAGGGAGGAGGGCAGGAGAAGGGGATAAAAAAGGTTAAGTTGTGTTATGTACATGTACAAACTCAAGAAGAATGTGATCATTATGTACTACAAATATATACTAATAAGAAATAAAAATTAAGTAAAATAAAATGGGAGTGAAGTGGAGAAATATGCTTCCAATGTACATATTTAGTCAATGAGCATTTTCAACTGACCAATCCCCTGATCTCTTGAGACAGATTAGAAAAGAAAAGGGGGCTTACATCCTGCCTCCGCCATCAACAAGGTTGTTATTGGAGGCACATTATTCAATATCTGTTTTCTTATTAGTTCATTGTTAATAATAAGATCAACAATAAGAAGTTGTGATTTAAATGAAAGAACATAAGTGAGATATTTCATGTTTGATTAATGTTAAATAGGAAATAGACATTCTATATCTTGATTATTATAAAATTATATATTTGTCAGAACTCATCAAAGAATACATTTTAATTTTACTGTATGTAAACACCTTCATAAATCTGACCTTAGAAATGATTATCTTAAAAAATAAATAAGGGAAGCTGGGCAGCCAGGACCATAACACAGTCACCTCACATATCTATCTGCTTAAGACACCACTACCTGGGGCATTAGGCATTATCCATGGCACTGCTTGAACTGCCTCATAACGAGACTTTCTTTCCCTGATTCTCTGCATTGCTAGCTCCAATTTCAGAGCCACAGCTCAATGCAATGAGTGGCCAGATTAGACCACATACAATGTCACAAGTGCAAAGGACATAGAAAATGGAGCATTTTCGTTGTTGTTGTTGTTAGTTCCTGTAGTAGGAAGCTGAAGAATTCAAATGATGAATTCTCAAATATTAAAAATGCTTAAAAAATCAACTACCCTTCAACATTTAAAATCTTGAAAATAAATAAAGAAGTGATAAATGAAAATACATAAAATGGTAATACTACCCCAAAAATATATATTACATTTAATATTTAATATTTATGCTCTCGTAGTCCATGTATATTAAAATTTCTATATAATATATTAAAAATAAATTTAGCAAAGTATTTTATATATGCAGCCTTGGAGAGAGTTTTAGGAAATTAGCACTTTAATAAACTGAGATTGCAATATATGTTGATATTATAAAATTTCTTGAAGATATTTGACAATATCTATTAAAGACCTCAAAAATATTCATGCTTTTTCACCAAGCAGTTTCAGCCTAATCAAATACTTAAAAGCTACACAAAGACACATAGAGTTGTTGCTTCTAATAGGAAAACCTTGGGGAAATTCATCAAGGTCCAGCCAAAGGCAATTAATTACATATATTATATGATATTCTTAATACTAATATTTACCATATGAAATGTATTATAAAGCATATTTAATGATAGAGAAATATGGTCATATTCTCTTCAGTAAGTCAAATAAAATTCATCACATATTTAAGTATCACTGATTAAATATATCCAATTACATGAAAAATTACTGTCACTCTACATATAAAAATTAAGAGGGGTACTACTATATGGTAATATCATAAGTCATTTTCTTATTATTCATCTATTTTTCCTAAAACTAACAAATATGTCTTTTATATTCATAAAAGCAAAAAGCATTTTTGAAGTTAGAAGTTGTCCCCTCAGCATATACAGACTACCTTCCTTAACTCATTTACAATAATTACCAGGTTATCTATCATCTCTATATTTATCTGGGTCAATTGGAAGCCAGCTCCATATTTTCCCCCAAAACCACCACTTTCAATATCAAATGCCTTATGTTCACTACCTGTGTCAAACTGCATTTTTATTTATGTTTAAATATTCTCTTTCGAACTTCAAAGCAAGCATGCACAAAAACAGAATTAACAATTGTTGAATACCTACTATGTGCCAGGAATTATTTAAACCCTATTCACATATGTTAGTTCATTTGCATTTAAGTCTCTTTCCAATTATACATAACTTTCATAATTTGACAGACATCAATCATTTTCATTTTAGCTTGCATATTGCCAGACAGATGAGAGTATATATTTTTAGGTTGTCCTCAGATGGCAGCTCTTGGATTCTCTTGATTCAGATCAGTTGCCCTTTTCTGGACCTCTTCTAGCTATCCCTCTTGTTCCAAAATTCCATATATTGTCCTTCTAATTCTAATACTCTATAATAATGCTCAAAAGTTGCTGGAATTTTATGAAGCAAGTTGCTTTCCAGTGAATCTACTCTTGGAAATTTCACAAGTAAGCTCCTGAAAAAGAAAAGATTAGTAACATACTTCATCAGTTTATTTTATTTATTTTACTTTTTTGCAGTTCTGGTATCTGAACTCAGAGAACTTTGTCAGTAACACCCCCAAACACTATTTTTTTATTTTGAGACAGGGTTGAGACCAAGTTGCCCAGACTGGCCTTGAACTTGTAATCCTTCTGTCTCAGTCTCTCAAGTGGTTGGTATTACCATGCTCAGCTTTTATCAGTTATTTTAAGTATAAATTAAACCTTCTTGTAACATATCTGAAGCCCTGTTAATGACATTAAAAGTGTTTCTACAGAAATATATCCTTACTTTCTATTTTCAATTAGTTATCTACCTTTTGGGAGATGGTGTTATTCATTCTTTCTCTGTGCCTTTTTAGACAAGCTAGACATGGTTCTATCCCAAATCGATCTGCTGATCTAGAGGGCCCAAGCAACATAAATTTTGTTAAGCAAAATTTTGGTTTCAGGAATGAGAATAAGTCCAAGAACTGAGACCGGGAGACTACATCTGTTCTTTTAGTTTAACAAGGGAGTAAGTCTGTACAAAATAGCTGTGGTTAAAAATGAACTGAAATCACATCTCAGCTCACAGCATACTTTCTCTCCCCCTCCCCCATTCATGCCACACACACACACACACACACACACACACACACACACGTAAGGTCAGTACAGCAATTGACCTAAGAGTTTTCTTGAAAATACAATTGTATAAATGATGGTAGAGAGTCACAGAACAACCTTGGTAACCTTATGGGGCAGATCCCTCTATAAGACCATCTGAAAAACTCCAGTTTCTATTCTTTAGGAGCTAATGAGCTAAGGAAATTTGATAACTAACACATGACTTTATATTTCAGTTTTAAAGCTTTATTACTGCAATGAAAATGGGTACTGGTCTGTAGAGTCCAACCCAAAAAAGAACTTCAAATGGAGCTAATGAAAATTATGGGGCAGATCAAGAGGAAATCAAGCAGAAGTCCTAAAATAAATCAAATACTCTATAAAACCATACATGAATGCCAATGTCTGTGAACAGGATTACCATACGCCTTATAGGCCAATCATGTTATATGAGGCTTTTACTATAAAATTCATGGAATCTAATTGATTCTCAAGGCTTTAAAAGAATTAGAGTTCATCTAACCAAAACTCCACCATATTTAAAAGAGTTCTCTTCAGTCATCAAGGGACCACCTGGCTCCTGTTTAAACTTATCCAGTGATAGGGAGCTTATCAATGTTAAGAACATATTCTTTCAGCTCCAAAAAGCTCAAATCATTTGAAAGTTCTTTAAAAAGTCATTAAACTGAAATTTTCTACTCTTCTCTTCTATGTCTACTCCCTGATAAGATGATACATCTGAAGGTTTCCTTAAAATGTATGCATATTCCTCCTGAAAGCTCCCAGTATGTATGTGTAGAAAGTCTGTGCATGTTCATGCATGCAAATTTTCCTCATCAAATGTCAAAAGTATTCACCACATTCACAAAAATGTCTAGGATTCATAAAACTTAAGAATGTATGTTTTGACGAAGAATGCAGAATGAATCTAAATCTTGTTTTGCCTGAGTCATATTTGAACACAAAAGTCATACAGCTCTAGGTGTTCCCTTTTCAGAACAACCATTCCTTAACTTGTTTCTCAATTTAGTATCTCATTGATCTCAGCATGGTCCTTCAGTATGTTGAATACCCGCTGTAAAGTACACCCACCAAACTAGGCACACAATTCTGGACTTCTACCTCACAGATAAAGCACACTTGTCACTCTCATTTTCTGTAAGTACTGCTTCTACTAATGAAACCTAGGAACTCAGCTGTTTTTATCAGTGTTGCTCTATGGGAATTACACTAAGGACCCCAGAATGAGGGACGATACTTCAGACAGCTGAGCTCTTTATTTCCCCAGACCTAGGCATGCTGAGCGTCAGGCAGGTTCCGAGAAGCCAAGTCACTAAGTGGCTACCACCCTGGGTAGGAAGATAACTTTAAGAGGTCTTTAAACTCCTGGTTCAAGACCAGCTAATACTATCAAATGCCAGACTGCATCTTACAGGTATAATGCTTCAGAATCTCTCCTAGAAGTCAGAGGAAAGGAGACTTCCTAGCTCTTCTTCCTAGCTCTTCTGTATTAATAAAGAGAGAAAAATGAAATGGAAGAGAAGCACCTAGAAAAATGTATCAACTGAGATAACAATTCTTCTGACCTTTCTCCCTTGAAGTATATCCCTCATGAGCTCCCCACCTCTAAAATTTGTGGTTCAAATTGATCCTCGCAGAAGCTTACATCAAACTATAATTTGCTAGTAGGCAGTGCTACTATTCTTTAAAAGTAAGTGTCATGATCCATGAGTTCTCTTGCCTTCCAGATGTCTCAAGATAGGAAGAATCTGCCATTGGAAAGAAGGGAGACAGTTACGCTTTTCTTCTACTCCATGTGATTGGATGGATGAATAGACTCCATAGCTTCTTGGCATTCAAATAGTTGCCAAATAAATATAACAAATGAAAATACAGAATGGCTAGTTGTTTTAATATCAAATAAAGAACCAAACTTTTTTGTATAAGTATGCACCCATGCATACTTTATTTCAGACCTACTTTTAAAAAGTGGCTATTTATCTGATAACTAGCACACACTCAACTACCTCACTTCTCTCTTTGCCTCCCTTTTTTCTCTCTCTTCCCATCTTCCTTTACCTCAATATCTTTCTTTCTACTCCAATGTACAAAATTCAATTTGTATCCTAAGATTTGGACTGAAAGAAAATAGTCTAGAGCCAGGGGTTTGTCTCAGTGGTTCCACCACTTGCCTCGCAAGCACAAGGTCCTGAGTTTGATCCCCAGTACCAAAAAAATAAAGAATAAAAGAAGAGTCGAAAACATCTAGGCTGAACCTCAAGCCTAAGCATATTCTCCAAATCATCTTTAAGGAGAGCTATACCTTTGAAATGTTGGTTCGAGACTCATGTGGTTATTTTTAAACTTGAACTTCATTTTCCATGAGACTAATGTCTGTTGGCCACCCCATAGTTCCCTGGTCAAGAGCTTAAGGAAAAAAGTGAGATGCAAAAAGAATCTATATTTGAGGAGATCCTGAGTTAGTACCAACCAGTTTTACCTCACTTTATTTCTTATATTGTCACATATACTTAATAGAGTGCAAAATGGCCCAGCCACTCTGGAAAGAGTCTGACAGTTTCCAATAAATTTACATATGTACTTACCATATGATGCAGAAATCCTACTCAGCAAAAGTAAATTGGTTTGAAAACTCATGCTCACACAAAAACCCATGCACAAGGGCTGGGGATTCAGCTCAGTGGTTCCACTGCCTGTCTCACTAGTGCAAGGTCCCAAGTTTGGTCCCTGGTACCATAAGTAAATAAATAAATAAATGCCCATGCGCTGCTGTTTGTGCCACTTCAATTCTATTTATAATCACTATGAAGAGTCCAAATGTTTATTCACAGGCTGCTGAAAAAAAGGGACAGTTGTTCACTTATAAAATGGAATACTACTGAGCAATAAAAAGAAACAAATGTCTGTAGGAGATTGGTTTCAGGATTCTCTTTGGATTCCAAAATCCACAGAAGCTCAAGTTCCTTGTACAAAATGGTGCAGTATTCACATATAACCTTGCTACATCCTCCCATATATTTTAAATCATCTCTAGATTGTTTATAATACATAATACAATGTAAATACTATGTAAACAGTTGTTATCCCATGTTGCTTAGGGAATAATGACCAATAAGTCTGTATATGTTCAGTATAGACACAACCACCACAGGTCTAACTATATAGAATGCATCCAGGAACACATTTTTTTTTTATATTTGATCTGTAGTTGGTAGAATCCATGGGTACAGAAGTGATGGATATCAGTTCTTGGACAAATCTCACAGGTATTATGCCTAGTAAAAGAAACCAAACTCAAAAGGCAAAATGTTGTATGATTCTATGTACACGAAATCCTCAATATGTGTGAAGCTAGACCACCACAACACAGACCATTGACTGTGAGAGCGGGAGTGGGAACAGAGAGTACCTCTAAAAGAGAGTGTGAATGCATGTTTGAGGGCAGAAGAGCTTTTCTGTATTCTGAGTGAGGTGGTGGTTGCAGGCATGAATACATGTTTCAAAACCAAAAGAACTATATACAAAAAGAAGTCTGCTTCGCTTTATGTGCATGCAAACTTTTTCTCAGAAGAAAGAAAACCTTTTCCTGAACTCACACTTGCCACCAAAAGAAAAAGAAAGAG
Source organism: Fukomys damarensis (assembly GCF_012274545.1). Taxonomy (NCBI): domain Eukaryota; kingdom Metazoa; phylum Chordata; class Mammalia; order Rodentia; family Bathyergidae; genus Fukomys; species Fukomys damarensis. The sequence continues at coordinate 37,464,359 of NW_022900938.1, read as the reverse complement.
AGCTACTACTCCTAAACTAAACACTGTATAACTAGAATTAAACCTCCTCCTTCTTATCCTTGATTTTTACAACTCTTTCCCTTCATATAAAACTGAATACATGGAGCTATCTTTAGCCACAGTACAGAAATTGCTACTTTTTGCAGATGTGAGAATCAAATCTTAATTTAATTTGAAGCCATCCAGCTTAAGAATGGGAAGCCTTGTGTTGTGGTCTCTTACTATGGCCTAAAATCATCTTCTAATGAAAACAGCCACTAATGATACAGAATTAAAATTTAGGGTGTGACCTTGTTATTCCACTCCCCTGCAGATGCAGTTTCAGGTGCCTGAGGTATTTACCCAGCATGTGACCTCAGCACAATGCCACCTGTGAAAGGCTTTGAGCATCTGCTCCAGAGGTGAAACCCTCATTTTCAGACTTTTTTTCTAAATGATGACACAAGCCAGCAAAATTCAGGCAGATTCATAATTCAAGAACAAGGAAATGTGAAATAGATGAGTTCCATGTATATGGAAGGAAAGCAAGCTCTGTGAAAAATCCACCAAGTTATTAGTACATAAGCATGGGTTTTTATTTAACAAAAAATAAAATTAACAGAGAAGAAAAGAGGAACTCAGATTCAACACAGATTTTTGTCAAAGCAACTGTTCAGTCCTGGGAGACTCTGCCAGCTGTCTGGCTGTGTGAGAAATCCACAGCCATAGCTCACTGGTTGCAAAGCTGGGAAAGGAGTCAGAATTGAAGCCTCATTGCCATAGGAACACTAATTTCTGCATTTTCCTTTTTCTCATAAAACTGTACATGAGAACTGCTAATAAGTTTCACATTTCTTGGCTTTAGAAGAGAAAAATCTTAAGTTGTGCATAAGTTGGCACTATTCTTCAAGTTTAGAGGCGTGATGGGGTTTTCAGAATATTCCTAAAGGATTTATCCTTTTTATTCAATGGAGAGGGAGGGAGCGAGGAAGGAGGGAAGGAAGGAAAAGGAAGAAAGAGAAAGAAAGAAAGAAGCAAAGAAAGAAAAGTAAAAGGGAAGGAGAGAGGGCAGAAGGCAGAAAGGGAAAGGGGGAGGAAAGAAAGAAGGGAAGGAAAAGAGGATGAGAGCAAAAGTCACATTGATTCTTAACTTCAGCAAAAATAAAAAGATAAAATAATGGTCTGTTTTAAATCTTGAAGAAACAGAGTGCTCTACAGCCACATCTGTCTATTGGATTCCTTGCCATGTGTGTTCTTGTAAGGTATTTAATCATATCATGCCTAGGGTTCCATCTTTCTTTATCACTGTGTCTTACAACAGTCTGCTTTTATAATGATGGTCAAGTATATTGTGGGATGCAACAAATACACACTAACACATACCTTGTGCCACACAAGAAATTGTGCAAGGTACTGCACAGTAATGACGAATTACTGTCTTCAAAGATATAGCAATTCTTTGCCTGGTCAGGGAGATATCCAACCCAAAACACAACCAGGAAACTGTGCCAGTCACAGACCTGTGCAAGCACTACTGGGAAGCAAAGGTTGCAGTGGATGAATTAAATCTCCCCTGAAGCTAACAATTTAGTTTTGTATTGACCAAGCCCAAGCTGAATAGTCAGGCAGCAAGAGAAAGGCCTTTCTTACAGGAAATGAGAAGACAATGATCCAGTTAAACAAGGCACAATTCACAAGTTCAGTCTACATCCAGGTGGACAATCACATTGCTATAAATATAATGGCTTATAATTTAACATCTCACCAACCAAAAACAGTGGTAAGATTCAGTCTTGATTATGTAAAGTCAAAATAGATTGGATATTTACAGGCTCTCAGTACTCGCCATGGATCTTTCTTCTCTATGGTACTTGAACCATGTGGGATTTTGATTAAATAAACATGTCTCTAAATCTATTGGAAGACATATCATCAACAAAACAATAAATTATAGCAATTACAATAATCATCATTTAAAAAATTTCTAAAATGTTTTTACAACTACTATATATCAAGTTTTCTATGTTGCTCATTCCTCCATTTAAAGTGATAATCTTTTACAAACTCCGTATGAAAAATATGTTACTGGTTTAGATGCTATATATGTTACTTTTGTAAATTGGGACTATTTTAGCTGGAGCTTTTTGTTGACATGTTACTTTGGATGAATAAATAGTAAATGCTTCTGTTCTCACTCACTTAGAATTCAGAAAAATACAAAAAGTTTGTGAATCTTTAACATGGATTTACCACAAACCAGAGGGAAGATTAGATGACTATGATTTGATGACAAATAATATAATAAATATGTTAGGAATAATAAATGTCATATATAATAAAATGTCATAATAAAACAAATGCTCCAGTCATTAGTCTAAATTGTAATAAGTTAATAAATAAAAATGCATGTGTCTTATATTACTAAATAGCACACAGGCAGTGCAAAAGCCAATATTCTGACAATTCTCACTAGCTAATGAAAGCTGGCTTATTAGAAAGGGCTTAATTTGTGGTGAGAATCATTCCTAAGAAATGCCTTATACTTAGGCTTCAGAAAAGCTTTAAATATCTGATACCAATGAAGGAAAAATGCTATGAGCTGAAGATTCAATTACCTAATTATTATTAAATTTGCTTGAAAGAATTAGTACCACTATTCTCTTATAATGATGAAGTTAAAATAGTAAAAGCTAGAAGTAATTCCAGGATTTTCATTATGTTGTCTGTCCACCAGTCTCTGGCATATCTCTACTCATGACTTAATATATTGCTTAAGAGTCCCCCTCTCCTGCCAGGATGAATGCTTAAGTCAAACACTATATTAGGTTGATACGAATATGCAAAACTAGAGTCATAAGAAGAATATATACTATTTAATTCTTATTATCATCCATCACTGAACAGTTGCATGTCTAATTTAGTGTCACTAGTTTTAATATGAACTTTACTTTGATTACAATTACATAAATCTTTTTAGATTCTAACACATGAAAACTTTATTTCCATAATATTTGTTTCCTTGGTCATGAAAACAACCCCGGGTGGCAGTTAATACATTCATACCAGATCTGCTTTGATCATCTGTCTAGCGCACCGTTGAAACTGCAGGATTTTTTTAATTCAGTAGCCATTTCGTACTCTCATTTTGTGCACAGCTCACACCGCGGGAAACAGCCATATCCTTAGTGCCTCCGCCTACCAAAGAAAATTCTGCAAAGTGCATCGCCCGCTCTTTCCTCGGAGGACAAGGAGAGGAAGGACCCGTCCACTTCCCCTCGGCCCCAGAGGCCCCACAGTTACAGCAGAACTGACTTTTTAGGAGCTGCCGACTCTGCCACCGCACACACAGACCACTTCGGGAGTGTAAAAGCTTAACTCGCAAACTGGTAAAAAAATGTCTGTCAGTTTGTTCCATTTGGCTAAAAGAGTCAGTGAAATATGAATAGTGTGCTAGTAGGATAAAACAACTTGGGACTTGTCAAAGAAGATGAAAAATATTTGCCTATAAATTAGACATACCACAAAATTTCATCATGCAGGACATATAAGTTAGCTGCCAATTTAAAAGCATAAAAATATAATAACAAATTATCAATTTAAATTAATAATAGGATTTGCAAGCTGAAAAGACTGAAAATGTATAATCGAATAATTCAGTTTCCTCATTAATTTCTCCCCTTTTTATCCAGGCCCACTTGACAAATAAAAGTGTCCTACTTGGTTTGGTCTGCTGTACTCTTGGCCTTCTTGTATCACACACACATAGGATTTTCCTCTAACTCATCTGCGTGCTCTCTGGCCTCTCAGAGTTCTTTTGTGTGTGAGTCTATCACTACACATTGCCATCAGTCACCATTGTGGCTTATTCACCTCTGACTCCCCCACCAGGCTGTACCTTCCATAAGGACGCGAATAAGCAAGTCTTTCTTGACATTGCATCCCCTGGATCTAGGACTGTGCCTGGAACATAGTATTTGCTCAATAAATATTTGGTAAGGGACTACAACAACCAACTCAAGGGTAAAAGAAATTCAATATATATGAATTAATATTAACAACTTGCCCTTTGCCTTTGTCTTTATTCTTTCTCTCTCCTCCCATTTTTCTCAGCCCTCTTCCTTTCATCTACTTTCTTCTTCTCACTCCTAAAATGCTGTGTATAATACCTATTACTTCAATGATTAAAAAAAAATTAACTAGTGGCTAGTACCTAGCCCACAGTACAGCATATTCTCAATAAGGAATCTATGAATACAGGAAAGGAGTATGACAAGGGGAGAGAGAGGAAGCACAGTAGACAAAAAAAAAAATCATTAAAAATATTGCAGTTTTGAGGTCTACCACAGTGTAAAGAAAAATTATGGCCTTGCTCTTTTCTCCTTGGCTTTTGATGACTACATTATGCAGTTGGGACAAACCATCTCCATACTCACAAGACAACCATGCTTATTAATTGTTGGCTTGGGTGATAGTCAAGCATTCCCATTAACATAAACAAAAATGTACTTGAAGATTTTTATGCATCTTGAGTTGTTCTTTGTAAATCTTCTTTTCTTATAATATTCTAATGATGAAATATCACTTAAATGAAGGAGATAAAATTCACATGAAGAAAGATCCACCCAGTGTCACAGATTGCAGCCCATTTCTCTGACTAACAATTAAATGCGTCCCTTATCTATGCAATTCCAGTTTGAAGGGAAATCAATTATATCAAATGATTCCCAAAACCCTAGAGTGTAAGAAAAGTCAAACCCACACCCACCCATCCCCTTCATGTGGGAAGAAAATAAACATCATGTGGAATCCGCGTTATGGGTTCAGTTTAATTCAATCGATGTCTGAATATTTGTTTAATTCAATCAATGTCTGAATATTTGTTTCCTGGATGTTTGTTAAATATTTGCATGGGAGAATCAGGTTAATTAATGCATAAAAGTAGTCTGAGTGCAGAATGACTTTTGGTATTAAGAAAGAGAGAAAACTAGAAATGTAGGCTCTTTATGGAAGTGCATTTCTCTTCTGTGCAGACCAAATAACAGGAAAGAGACAGAATTTTCATACAGAAGACATGCAAAATTTTCCGTGTTGCTATAATTAATTGATTTACGATAGACTGATACTAATGCATTTCTGTGGTTGTCTTTGATGCACTCTTTTTAAATTCTATTGAAGTTGTTTTCCCTAAAATATTTATTTTGTAATGAAATAGTGATGTGATGTTGGTGACCTTCACATACTTTTAAGAGAAGTCCATAGAAGCAAAATACTTAATTTGAGAATTTTAGATTGCTTTAATTTTTTATTGCTAAAACAAACCTAGTCCAGCAAAATAATTTGGTAAATATACTCTTTTAATCTGTTTCTGTCACCAGAGGAGTGGTTTCAGATTGTTATAATGAAGTGATATATAAGATTTACAGTATATTGTTTATCTTCTGTAAATATCTGAATTTGAAAAATGTAGCTGTCATTCATATAGTCTTACATTGAATGTTTCAAATAATTTGTGGATGTTGGGGGAGTAACACATCACAAAATTGTGCTTCGTTTCTCTTTAATCATTGAAGTCAGGCCATGTTAAAAATGTGGTATTTACACACAATGGAGTACTACTCTGCCATAAAGAAAGATATACTTGAGTCATTCGTAGAAAAATTGATACACTTTGAGACTGTAATGATAAGTGAAATAAATCAGGCACACAAGATTAAATAGCACGTGGTGTCTCTTATACTAAAAACCCAAATTAAAAATAAAGAGCAAAATAAAAGATAGATAGTAAGAAGTAGGGAGATAGATCTTTCTCAAATGGGAAAAGGATCAAGAGATGGAGGGAGGGGAGCAGAAGCAGAGGAAGGGAATGAAGAAAGAGATTAGGACGCGTTATGTGAAAACCCCACACAAAGAATGTAAATATTACATACTAATTTGAAAAAGCTATAATCTTCAATGAAAACAAAATCCATGTCTTATTTCTTCTTTATTCATAATAAGCTGAAAAAATGACTAGCCTGAAAATATACAACAACTAGAAGTTTCTTCAAACCATTTTTGTCCCTAATGCGCATCCAGGATTGGTGGCTATCAAGCCACGGGCTGTATACTAAGCAGCACAGCTTGGGCACATAGGTCATTGTTGTCCCAATCATAAAATAGCTCCTTGGTTCTCACTCCCCGGTAGAGCTGAAATTCTCCGTCTAGATATTCTCTCATTTATATTAAACACAATTCTCTGATTTAAAATGCAAATAAATGGATGAAAACTTTAAGAATCAACTGATAAAAATCATAATTCACAAGACTGAAAGCAACATTTGAAATCAACCATTCCCATCTCTGTTCTATACACAGTGTGTGTCTGATTACAACCCCAATGGAGCTACTATAAGAGTGGCAAGGGGCCAGGGATTTAGCTCAGTGGTTTGGTGGCCTGCCTCGCAAGTGCAAGAACCTGAGTTCAATCCCCGGTACCACAAAAAAAAAAAAAGTGTCAAGGAAGAAAAAAAGACACAGATTAGGCCCATGATGTTAAAGACAGAGCTCATCTGGGCTGGGGATTTAGCTCAGTGGCATTTCGTGGGCCTCACAAGGACAAGGTCCTGAATTTGATTCCCCGAACCAAAAAAAAAAAAAAAAAAAAAAAAA
>NW_022900938.1:37432301-37457482 GCF_012274545.1 Fukomys damarensis | reverse complement strand
AAAAAAAAAAAAAAAAAAAAAAGACATAGCTCATCTTCGTGACTGTTAGTACACTGTTCTTGCTGCTTCATTTCTTGACACAGCATCAAAAATGATGAGTTTTGAAGACCCAGGCAGTCAATATCTTCTGGGTATGTGTAAGCTTTGCTTTCTTACGATAAGTCAAAGAAATAAAAGATTTGCTCTCCATGCATTGTTTTAAAGAGAAAATGAAATAATATTTTACAATGTGTTACTTATTCCTTTAGTTTTATTTTTTAAGAAGAATCTCAAACTGTTTAAGACATCTGGTGTCAGACTTTACATGAGAACAGCCACCTTTTCCCAAAGTCAAAGCCAACTTGATCAACTACCTATCAATAGCAGCTCATGATAACACTTTTAAGGGTATGGAAACATGACTCAACTTTGTAACAGCTTGAGTCATTTAAAGAAGTAAATTCACATGATTACAAAGAACTGTTAGTATGTATGTTCCATGAGGGCAGAGATCTAAATTTTGTTAGTAACCATACAGAACATGATCAAAATTAGAAGGGTCAGGGATGCAACTCAGTGGTACCATGCCTGCCTGGCAAGAGAAAGGTCCTGAGTTCAATCCCCAGTGCCTTAAACAAATAAATAAATAGTAGCATAAAAGACACATTGCCATTAATCCTCTTCAGAATACCACCTCTCACTTTGAACTCACTGATCCCATCATTGCTGCCACTTTCTAAAGCACTTCCAGAAGTCCTCTTTCATGAGTGTCTTTATGACATATGATAATGTGAATGCTGTTGCCAAGTGCCATCCAATGGAAAGGCATACTTGTGAAACATTATGGTATGTCTTCATCTACCTTATTCTCTGGACCTGGCACTGTGTGGCCCCTGGCTCTTTTTTGAAGTCGAAATGACCGTGACAGGTAAACATTTTGAATTGATTTAGGACATTGAGGCAGCCATGACAGCACAACGACTGGCGTGTGTAAAAGAGGACTTCTGAACTGCTTCAGAGAGTGACAAGAATGAAGGTATAAATGTGTTAGGAGTGAAGGGGCATATCCTGAGCCAAATTCATGGCACTATGTCTTTGACTGTAATACTTTAAATGTTCACTGCAGTTTTAGATCACACCTTGTATACCCTTACTGCCCAACACATACATAATAGGAAGGTATAAATAAATGCAGAATAAATATCTTCCTATTTTCCTACAATACAGAGGGAACTTATCAGTAAGTTTATTTTATGTAGATATGCAAATACTGTAATCCTGAAGAAAAAGAAGAGAAGATAGGGTAGCTACCAATATTTATTGTATACTGATTTGTGCAGGTGCCTGACTGATCTTGCTTTTATTGTTCACAACACCCTCTGAGACAGGTTTCATTACCCTCATTCTAAGACAAGGCTGTTGAGGTACTAAGCCATCAGGGACTTCTCTAAAGGACTAATACTCATTGTTGTAACTAAAATGTAAACATAGGGCTGACCATAAGCTTCATATTCTTTTTACTGTACCAAGTCCCTCAAAGTGTCAGAGGAAGAGTGGGAGAGTAGGAATAGTAGATCATTTCATCAAAAAGAGGCATAAATATTTCTGTTTTAAATGCTTATATAAGTCTAGAACCCTCAGAAATGTAATAGCGAACAATATTCCAATAGTGAATGCATGTCTAAATTTTGTTTTAACTTTGCTATGTCATTCTAACTATAAAATATTTAATAGGTGATTGAGTTCACATGTGTTGGTGATCATACTGAGCATCAAAAATCTTGCCTAGCATCTCTGGTGTGTTTTCCTTCCTAGAATTTTCAGGTGTCATGGAGTATTCACTTCCAAGGTTATAATTAATTTCAATGGCTTCTTCATTAAATCAGTGGATGCAATTTCTAGAAAAGCATAACTGACAGTTCAGTAAATGAATAATTACATAAGTTAAACTATGGGCTGTATATTGACTGCCCCTATTGTAACTTGAGAGGAAACGTAGAATCAGTTCGTGTGAGTTGTGTTGTATGAGATCAGAGTTTTACCTGAACAAGTTAGAAAAAGTCACACTGCACCCTGGGGAGGAATAAGCTAAATGGAACTGAATTAAAGTTTATTAGATTGATCAGACAGTATGCTAATAAGTAATAAACTTCCCAAGTCACACTATCTAACCTGATTGAACAGGACTTGGTTGGCACCTGCAAATGAGTTTTAGATACTTGATATATGGACACTGAACATGTTTGTCAGATCCAACCAGAACAGCTTACATCACGTTAATGTTTACATCATGTTATCTGTATCAGATACGCAGAACCCCATGTGATAAATGCAAGCCAGAACAATACATCATTCTTGATAATACAAAAAGAAAAAATATTCTATTATAAGTAAGTCAATAACAGTGGCTTAACAATTACCACGAGGTCACATGGTAAGGAAGGATTAACCAAGGAAGAGTTAAGCAAGGTCAATGACATTGAAAACCTGAAAATCAAAAATGAATACAATAAAATTGGGCAAACCTATTCAATACTCAGCAATCTTTTCCTACCTAAAATGGAATTTTTTTTTCTCTAATACCTCCAGGGTTATACTCACTTATAATTTCTTACCTTATATCCTGCTGCCTACAAAAAATAGTCTGTAAATGTTAAAATGAAAATGTAAGCAAAGATAAGTGAATAAAAATTTATCTCTGATTTCATAAGACAGCTAAATCTCTGCGGCTAACCTTGGAACACTGGTTTCCATTTTTGTTTGTGCAAATATCAATTTCTATCAATGATAGATTGTATTTCTCCCCACACACACACTTCAGAGTGAGTCAGAGCTCTCCAGCAGTGAAACTGAGATGCCCATCCTGGCTTCACTACCTTGTTAGCCAAGCTGAAGAACTAAGGGAAAGGAAACGACCCTGCACAGAAACATCACAAACTTCCTCTCTTCATACCTAACATTCAGCAATTTTAATTAAATGAGTGCTTCTGTGTTGTTTGCCTTTGCTTAATTTCTAGAGACTTTTTAAACAGTTTTATCTAGGTTTAGGGTTGGTTGTTGTTTTTCAATAAATCTGTAGACTTATTTTAAATCAAGTTGGTACATGATACAGATCAGTTTTGAAGTTTTTAATGAACTGAAATAGAAACTTCTAAATACAGCAGTGTCTGCCTATAAGTATCTATAAGGTAAAATAAGGTATCTGACAGGACTATATCATCATGAACAAATCACATGAAAAATCTGAAAAGGTTTTTAATATACCTTCTGGATTAAGTAAAACCCAAAAATTATTAATGGCATTTTGAGCATTTCTCTAACAACAAAACCATATGAAGTTAGATTTTGCATGTCTTACAAGCGCTTGCAACCAAATTCACAGCCACATTTGTCTTTGTCCCTTCCTTTTTAGCAATGTCAGGTTGGTTCTGAAGGGAAGGGTCTTGCCAAATTGCTTCATTCCACCATTATTAAAAGGTCTATTTCTCTTTTGTGCTTAAAGCCCTCTGCTTTGTTTGCTGGAATCTTCTGGCCATGTTTATTTTCAAACCTTTTTTCTCAATCATCTATTTTTGATGTGGGGAGAGTACTAGAGATTGAACCCAGGGAGCTTTATACTGAGCTAGATATCCAGCCCTTTTTCTTTTTCTTTCTTTCTTTCCTGAATGTGTGTATTTTTATTATCAGATAGGGTCTCACAAAGTCATTAAGTTGCCCAGGCTGAACTGAAACATTCAATCCTCCTGCCCCAGGCTCTCAGAGGGCTGGGATTACAAGCATGCACCACAATGCAAAAATCTTTATTATGCCTTTCTCTTCATAGAATATATCCTTTTCTCCATTTTAATATTTGTCATTTCATATCCATATTTTTCCTTCACTTTAAACTATTCAGCATTTAGAAATAATTTCCACCTATCAATGCACATTCAGAAATATACTGTATTTTTTCCTTTAAAGAAGAAAGTTTTCTTCTTTAAAGGAAAAAAATAGTTATGTTTAACATTTATCAGACTTTCATGTATGTTATCATTCTGAAACAGTATTTGATAGGCATCATCTAAGAAAAATATGGTGGATTTCAACTTGTTTTTCATCACTGATAGTTTAGAAAGTTATTTATAGCTTCAGAATTCATAGTGAATTCATAATTTTTTGTTTGTTTCAAATCTGGGAAAGCTTCCACCAATTTCTCCATGTATAAGCTGTAAGCTTACAGGATGTTTCCAGTTTCCTTGGGTAGTGACTAATATTAAATACTCTTTGAAGTGACAGCAGTCATTAACCAGTTTGTCCTAAGTGTCCTCATTATAGAATCTTGTGAGTTTTATATTATATCAATGTCTGTAATTCATGTCAAAGCACAAACAAATTTTTATCATTCTCCAATGTGTCTGTATGATTTATTTCTGTTTGTTAATTAGATTATCAAACAAGTCAAGAGTCTATTCATTCTTTCTATTCATAATTTATTTCTTTCTCTTAATGAATTATTGCTTTTAATATGTTAGGAAAAAATTTTTTGCTCTATTTCTCCATCAGAATAGTTTATAATAGTTTCAATCCTTTGTTATCATCATTTTTGCTTTGTATTTTATTAATTTTGTAATTTAAATTGTCTCTTGTCATTTTAATAAACACACAAGGAGATGATCAAAGAAAGTCTTTCATTTATGTCCTAATCAGGAGTCTCAAATTTTTCACTTGTTTAATTGAAATGTCTAAAATGTCTTTTCAGTATGCGCTTCTCAACTTTAGAATCTATTTTCCTTTTAACAAAAACATATGGCCATGTGGACACATTGCAGGCGCTCCCCTCTAGATCTCAGAAAAAGCCTGCACATGTGAGGGGCTTTGAAGTTTTATCCGTGTCATAGAAATCTACCTCAAAAATGAAGTCTCTGCCAATTCTTGCTTAAGAAAAAGAAGCCAGAAAAACAAACACCTCAGCCTCTCCTCACTGCTGGGCCCCTTACTGGTCAAATCCAGCCAGTAGTCAGGGACATCGAATGACGCAGTCGGTCCAAGACAGCATCCGGGCCACAGAGTAGGACCAAGAGCAGAGCTGCAGAGGCAAACAGAAAATAAGAAATCCAGTTAATTATATCCAAATAATCACTGTCTTTACAAACTTCCATTTTACAGCCTTTATACCTTATTTGGGGCTTCTGTGCTTCTGTTCCTAGAGAAGAAAAGCAAAATGAGTATGACTGGCACTTGCTCATAAAAATTACTTCCTCAAGAGGCACCGACCAGCCTGTGTCTGAATGCTGCACAATTGTAGTTCAGCAAAGCATATTCGTCGCCTAATACATTCACATATCATAATCATTTTGAAAGCTTCAACACATGTCTTCTAATGGTGTCACTCTATATAATGAGATATGCAAATTAGAATGTTATAGAGAGTCTTAATTGCATTATATCATTCAGAGTTGTAAATGTTCAGCTAGTTATAGCCCAGGTAGGGCAATCAGAAGAAAAAAAGAAAAAAGAAATATTCTTTTGGCTGTTTGACCCAAAAATGAAATACACTTACATTGCTAATGGGCATATTAATATGCTCCTCAGACATCTATTGTAACAGTGGGTTAACATGGGTGGCCTCCAGAGTTGCATCAGCGTCTCTTTATAAATGCTTTATGAACCCTGGCATCAGTGTTTTGGGGTCCCCAGGCATGTTTTCATATATTTTATAAAGCGTATTATAAATTCCCAAGGAACTAAAAAAAGAAAATTTTAAATCAAGTATGGCTTGTCAGCTAGAGTATGGTATGGTATAAGCAGCATATCTGCTACATGTACTTCCTTCACATATGTTCCATGCAAATAAATAACTCCATGATATTATTTTCCAAACTCCAAATTCTGACCCTATCCTACAACATATGAAAATGGAGCCTGTGAAGCTTTCTCCATTTGAAAATAGGTGACTTCTTTCGTGTATTACCAACTTCTACTCAAGCAAGAAATCAACAACAGATTGTTGTATAAGACCACAGTCATGTTCACATCCACTTTCCTGACTCCATCTCTGCTGTGCATTATGCAATACCTGTAAGATCAGATTTGAACTGAAAACTATTGAGACAAATAATATCCCTTTCATTTAAAAATCACTATCCTTTCCAAAAAGAAAAAAAAACTAATTTCCTTCTTCTAGTCCTATACAGATCCCTTCTCCATTTAAAAATCACTACTACCCTAAAAGCACCCCCTATTCTTCTTCCATCAAAGCCCCTCATAACCACCACTCACTATCACTATCCCTCCTACCAAGAAATTGCTGTTCTGGGGCCATGCTCCTTCAGAGTTGAATCTATGTTTACTTCATTTTCTTGGATACTATGTCTGAAATAACTTGCCTTAAGTATTACATAGAGATCTACTGAATCCTGTTGGAATTAATGACATTCAAGGCAGAAAATCACAGTTTTCCTGAGACAATCAAATTCTATTATTTGATTCTTGGAAAAAGTATAATTTATTCACTTAGCTAATGAGCAGTAATACTGGGTGTTTCACCATTATTGTCACATTAAACAGACTCAGGAATATCGGATTAATTTTCCAAGACAAGGCACCTAAATTGAGTCCCATATTTTTTCCAATAGTATCCATTACTTCCACATTTAGGAAGGTACTTTATTCATTATTTATTCTTTTCTCTCTCTTTTTCACTCACTATATGCCAAATTGCCCCACATGTTACAGTGGACATTCTCCCTAAATGTTTCTCACATTCCGTTTGTTTCCCTTTTGTTCCCTGTCAACGCTAATACACTTGTTATCTCATACCTAGTATATCGCATGTGCTTCCTAGCATACATCCATGGAATTTATCCTAAAAACTGCTTCCAAAATGATACTGTAAAAATATAATTTTGTTGTGCCACTCTTCTTCAAAAAACTTTTATGGATAACCAATAATTAAAAGTAATAATTCAAACTCCATAGTTTAGATCAATTTACAAAAATCCATCCTATGTTATAATTTCCTTACCAATTTAGAGAATAATATCTAGAAGCAAGAATCAAGGTCAAAGATATTAAAATGTATTGTTTAACCCTAGTGGAGCTGCACCTGCAACAGTATGAAAATCAAAAACAAGTTTCAAATCAGCACATATGAAATTCCCTTAAACATAGGATTATCCATTTCAACTAGTGAAAGGCCTTGTTGACTTAAAGGATCACAGTCAAGGAAAATGTCACAAATAGAACCTTCAAGTCTTCACTTGGATATGCTATCTAAAATGGGCTTTCTCCTTAGGGAACTAATGGTTCTCTGACTTTGTTAAGGGTCCGAAGCACATACAGGGCTGTTAAAACTGATTTATAGAATTTACTTCCAGAGTTCCTGGGAATTTCTAACAAGTTCCTAGGTAAGGCTGATGAAGCTACTCTTGGATCACATTTTGAGAGTAAATCCCCTAGGTAAAGATATTCTCCTTGCTGTCTCTTAAATATAAATACACATCCTCTAGTCCAACAAACTAGCCCAAATGGTCACTTCACTTCAATCAACACACAGACTGCTCAGACTTCAGTTTCACATGAAACTCGCTTTCTGCTTTTACCAATCACACTGTGTTTTCTTTTAAGAAACAAACAGAAATGGAGGCAGAGGCAGAGACAGAGGTGGTTAGTTCTTTGGAACACTTAGATGCTAATCCTACCTCCTTGGATTCTAATCCTACTTCCAACTCTGTAACTTTAAACAAATAATTTAAGATCTCATGATCTCTACTCTCATCTGTAAAACAAGGATAATAATATACTTTTCTGCAAAGATACCAGCAATGTACTAGTTTTTCCACATCTACTTGTTCCTGCCCAATTATAGTTTATTTGTATTATGATGTTACAGTACAGAGTCTTTCCTTCCCAGTTCCAGAGGCCATCATGGCTACCAAACATTTGTTATTTATGGGATCTTACAAATTTCATCAGAAATTTTCCAAGGTGAAAAGACCCCAGTGTTCATTAAATGTACCCCTTTCATTTGAATCCATTGTCAGAAATTACATATTTGGTAAATAATAAATCAGGCTTAATCCACGTTTCCTGATTCCACCTTCTCAATAGAAGAATAGAACCTGTTGGGTTAACAGGTTAATGACCTGGTGTGAATTGGTGTAGTCAGTAAAGAAAGGTGGCATTTTGGATAAGAGGTCAAAGAAACAGGCAACACGTAGAAATTCTTATTTTGAAATATCAATTCCATCATCACTTAGGCCATTATTATACCTTCATTTCTCTAAGTCTTAAAAGTCAGTGGTATGGAGTTATGCTGAGTGAAAAAAGCTAATCTCTAAAGGTTAAAAACTATATGATTCCATTTATATAATGTTTTTCAATGATAAAATTATAGATATGAAGAACAAATTAATGGTTGCCAAGGGTTAGGGACAGAGATGGTGATGGAAAGTTTGCTATTAAGAGACAGCACAAGGATCGTTGTGATGTTACTGTCCTGGATGTTGGCTAAGTAGTGGTCCCACACATCTACTATGGTACTATAGCACAGACGTAAACACATGCAACACAAACACAGAGGAGTGCACACAGAATTGGTGCAACCTGAGTAAGGCCAGGGTATTACATCGGTGTCAGTTTCCCAGTTACGATATCGCACTATATATGTGCAAGATATTACCTTTGGGGGAACTAGGTAACAGACATGTGGAATACAGTGGTATTATTTCTTACAACTGCCTATGAATCTATAATGAGCTCAAGATAAAAAGATTAGATTGTTTAAAAGTAAAAATTAGTGGCATAGAAGGGTAGTGATATGTTTTTACTTGAGACTCATTTCCAAACACCTTAGTTGAAATTCAGTTTAGAAAGAAAAATCCATTGGGGAAAGCATGAGAATATCCCTGTAATATAGCTGGAATTTTTGGAATAAGAGAATGAAACATATAAAGAAATAAAGAAACATGTCCCCTGCATAATTTTGCCTAGCTCTGATTCTAATTTAAAAAAATAAATGAGAAATCATAATATTTTTGGACAGTCCACAGTTTCAATATTGTATACACCACTATGTAAGTCCAATACATGTCCCTAATGGCAACCATCTAAAAAATAGTTATTGAGCACCTACAGCATACAGAGATCATTAACTACTCTTTCTTCTATTTTTTAACTTAGAGTCACAAATTTTACAAGTGGAGAAATTTTGGGGGCCCTCTAATACAACCATTTTAACTTATGAAACAAAGACCCAGAAAGATTAAACTCCTTCCTCAAATAATATGGAGATCTCTGGGCAAACTATGCCTATTTTATCATTTCTTATTGTATTCATTATTTTCTTCATTGTTTCCACTCACCAACACACATAGCAATTAGTCCTGATTGCATTGCTCACCATCATCTTAAAACATGATTCTCTCAAAGCCTATATAAACTCTGTCCAATCCACATGCTTTGTTCTTAATCATGATGCACTAACTGTGCCTACAATGTAATTATAACTTTTTTCCTGATGTTGTCCCAATAAAAGAAAGAACAAGAGAGCAAGAATAATTGAGGGAGAAGGAGAGAGAGAGAGAGAGAGAGAGAGAGAGAGAGAGAGAGAGAGAGAGAGTCAATGTATTAGAACTAGAGAAAATGCTAAAGTGAAGCCAAGCAAAAGTATATTGGAAAAAGTTTTTTTTTCATGTCTTACTCTTATATGAGCTTACTCAGATGATGCCAACAAAAGTGTTTGTTAATATGGCTTAATAAACCATGACTAGATTGCACTTTCAAGGGAAATTTTTGAAGGCAAATTATAGACAAAAATCTAAGGTGAATGTGGCACAATAGTTTAGATGGTTCTGGTTCATTTGGAGGTTCATGCTCGACCAAAGCTAATCCAGGTTATAAAGGGTATATAAGGTACATGTCCTGTCAATCTATTACTCAGGAAGAAGACATTTAAGAACCATTTTGTTATGCATATGATTCTGTGCACTGGGGTGACTGGATAAGGGCACAGAAAGACGGTTTTTCTCTGCTCCATGATTTCTGATATTTGAGTTGGTATGACTCAAATTGGTATGGGCATCAAGAATAATTAGACCAGTACTATATGTTTAAAGCCTCATCTTCTTAACTTGACATATGCTAGGGCTGGAATGTTTAAGATAGTTCCTTCACTCACATGTCTGGCCTTTACACTAGGATCACTGAAGCAACTAGGACTCACCTCTCTCTCTCTCTCTCTCTCTCTCTCTCTCTCTGTCTCTCTCTCTCTGACACACACATACACACACACACACACACACACACACACACACACACCTTTATCTCCCTCCCTACTTCCCTTCTGCATGGTTGTCTTAGGATTCCGTACAATATGGCTACCCAGGGATAATGTCAAACTTTTTTGAGTAGCAATAACCCATCTCCTCTCTATGCATGATACAAGGTTGTCATATTGATTCCTCACACCAACTTTGACAAATATCACTGTAATATCACGGTAAATACAAGTGGTGCCTCCATTCATGAACTTGATTCTTTCCACAATGCTGGCTGCAAACTGAGTTGGATGAGAACTGAATCAAATTCAATGGTTAGGTTCAATGTTGACCTTTTGGAGAAATTTGATTCAGTTCTTGTCCAGTTTGTTTTGTGACCAAAAAAGTGGAGAGAATTGAATTCTGGAACCGAGTTACCACTAATCGACATTAGGCAGTAAACCTATTAATAGGTTCAGGATACCCCAGCTAAGAAAAATTAAAACAAAGTTATTGCATTTAAATTGGTGATTAAAAGTGATTTTCAAGTTTCTAAATGCTTTATATAACATGAGCTGGATGAGTAAAAGCAAAACTTGCTGTGTATCCAGATAAAATGCTGAATGGAGTCATATTTGAAAATAAGAATGTAGGAGCCGGGCATGGTGGTGCATGCCTGTAATCCCAGCACTCGGGAGGCTGAGGCAAGAGGATCACTGTAAGTTCGAGACCAGACTGGACTACATAGTGAGTCCCGGGTGAACTACATAGTGAGACCCTGTCTCAGAATAACCAAAAAAAAAAAAAAAACAAGAAAGAAAGAAAGTAAGTAAGAATGTAGGAAATCCTACTTCTAGTTTTCTTAGAGTAGACACTACAGAAATTACCTACAGATCTGAAGATATCACTGGCACCAGAGTCTCCCTCAAAAGAAATATCACCCTTGGGCTGAGCCCTGGTGGGATGTCCAGCAAAGCTCAGCATTGCTCTCATTTACCAGACCAGGTATCTGTAGCCAGGGTGATCATCTTCCTCATAAAAATTCACTTTCCCATATGCTATTTCCTTCGATATTGTTTAAGAGACAACTAGATTATTTAACAAGGTGTTGTGGGCTGAAATGACAGTGCATTCCACATGTTTCCATAAAAAGATAATCATTTGCTTTAGAGGAACCTTCTACAATATCTGTTTTATCTTAAAGGAATAAGTGTTCTGGTAGAACTCTCAAGCACCACATTTCAGATTGTAAGAAAGTTTAAAGGTAAATTCATCTTAGATTCACTATAGAATATTGGCTAAGAGCCAGGTGGCTCACAAGTTCAAGGGCCCAAGTTCGATCCCCAGTATCAAAAAAAAAAAAAAAAAAAAAGGAATAATGGCTAAGAGCAAGGGCACTTTATGAATTGGTTAACCAGGAATTCCTTGAGAATATCAAAAAGAAAATCTTCAAACCTCTAGCTAACTCAATATTTTTTAAAAAAAAGTAATTTTATGTAATAAATTATTTGTCTGGTATGGCTCAATAAGAAAGAATGTAGGTTACATTACAAGCACTTCAGTAGTGGCTCCTTTTTCTGATTTTTGATTGTTAAATTTTAAACATGATATTATCTTGTCCTTGAATTGCAATTTATTTTGATTAGAAATTGAGTCTTTCTTTGGTAAATATTTATAACCTTGAAATATATACATGGACAGCTACGAATACATGATTTTTAACAATAAGCATTACATTTGTTTTCACCATAAACTTTCTTATTTTTCCTCATTTTATTTATTGGTACATTTTAGGTATACAGTATAGTTACATTCATCATTGGGATCTTGTACCTTTACATGACAGGTCTTGGTTCTCATTTTTTCCCCTTGTTCCTACCCTCCCTTCACCCCTTCTCTTCTCCCCTTTACAAACACTTTATTTCCATTTTTTCATTTTCTCATATTTTTTCTTTTCCCTTATTACCTTTCCCCTACCCTCCCACTTTCCCTATACCTTTAGCCCTTTTCTTCCTATTTCACATTGTCTATTATCTCATTAGGATCTTATGTGCTGTTATAGTTTATTCACACCAGAGAAACTATTAGGTATTTACACGTGTGACTTATTTATTTCACTTAGGAGTATATCCTCAATATGTATCCATTTTCCCATAAATGAATTTAATTTCTCATTCTTCGTGGCTGAGTAATATTCCATTTTATAGATAAACCACATCTTCTTTATCCAGTTTCCAATGGATGGGCAAATGGGCAGTTTCCAAGTTTGAGCTATTACAAACTGTGCTGCTATAAACATAGGTGAGCATATATCTCTGTGATATGATTAAAAAATGGGCATCTGAAATGAAAAGACATTTCTCAGACAAAGAAGTAAAAGCAGCAAGTAAATATATGAAAAAATGTTCCACATCACTGGTCATTCTAGAGATGCAGATGAAAACAACACTGAGATTCCACCTCACCCCACAAAGAATGGCTGCTATCAAGAAATCAAACAATAACAAATGTTGGTGGCATTGTGGGGAGAAAGGAACCCTTCTCCATTGTTGGTGGGAGTGCAGACTGGTGCAACCACTATGGAAATCAATATGGAGTTACCTCAAAGAGCTGGGATTAGACGTTTTTATTTGACCCAGCCATCCCTCTGCTGGGTATCTTTCCAAAAGAATTAAAAGAATCACCATAAGCTTTCAATAAAATATAAATTGCATGATTTTCATAGACACTTTTGCATCTTTCTAACCATAGTTGTGTGCTTTACACATCTCTATGTAATAGTGATTTATATAGAGCTATTGTTTTAAATGATAAAATCCTTCATTCTGCTAACTCTGTCATCTAATTCTTTGAAAAACAAAGAATTATTATTTTTAACATGAACTATATCATCACATGTATCAAAATTTATGTATTCTTTTTTTATATTAAAGATCAGGGCCAAGGATTTTGCTCAGCGGTTCTGCCACCTACCTCTCATGTGCAAGGACCTGAGTTCAATCATCAGTACCAAAAAAATAAATAATAAATAAAAATAAAAGATCGTAATTTTAATATATAATTTTTTCTTAGAGCATACCTTTCTTCTCTTGACCATTTACATCATGCATTTAAAAAACAACAATGGTATAAAGTGGACCTTTCTTGATGTATGAATAAAATAGCTTGGAAACAATAGTGACTTATTTCCTACTACAACCACCAGTCCTGATTTTTTTTTTTTTTTGCTAACCTTTGTAGCAATGTCCAAGGAACAACTGCAATGCACAACAATAAAAAATAAAGAAAAAACTCTATAACCATTTACCTATGAGAATAATCCATAGTGTTCAAGTGTGCCATACAGTCTAATGCTTTTAAATATGATCTAGACACACAGAAATTGCCTTCAAAAAAACAACTCATCACCATTTTGTGGTTCTGGGTTACCTTTTGTATAAGATTTGTCATCAGCAAGACACATTATAAATTTGATTGTGAACTTAGAGGCTGAAGTTGAGAGGTTATACTGAGTATGAATGGGCTTCTTACACACACATGTGCACACACACACACACACAACAGGCAACATGAAGATGTTTTCAAAGAACTATCAGCAAATATTATCAAAAAGCAATTTATGATTAGAGGAAAGAATACATGACACACCTATGAATTAATGACTTAAATATGAAACTGCAAAACTTTTAGAACACATATGGAGAAAGCTTCATATCAGTGATCTAAACAATGATTTTATGGCTATGACCCCTAAAGAATAGGCAACAAAAGCAAAAGCTAAAGCTTCTACATCACAAAGGAAACAAGAAACAGACTGATGCAGCATCCTGTAGAATCCTGCAATAATTTTCGCAACCATATATCTAGCAAAATGTTAATTTGCAAAATATTTAAGGAACTCATATAAGCCCATAAGAAAGAAACTAATTATCCAACTTTAAAATGAGCTAAACATGTGGTCTCATGGTGCAGGACTGAAATCCTAGTACTCTAGGAGTCTGAAGCAGCAAGACTGCAAGTTTGAACCCCACCTGGGTAACTCAGCATCTTAAAGTATCCTGTCTGAAAATAAAAGAGGGTTGAGGATGTAGTTTAGTGCAAAGGCCCTGGCTTCCATAGGACTTCCAGGAAAATGAACAGCAGAGAAACAGCTTCTCTGAGATTTGGTGTTCAGATGCTGGAATATAGCAAAATGAGGAAGAAAAGAGGGAGGGAAGTGGGTACCTGAGACCCAACAAGGATTTTAAGCTAGAATTGAAGCCCATGGGAAAAGCAAAGAGGGAGAGACTTCAACACAGAAGGAGTTGACAAGCAGAGCTTGTCCTCAGCCATGACTCACTTCATGGGAGGAGCATCTAGAACTGGCAGACACACAGTAACTCCTGGTGACCTCAGAGGCCTCCATGGAGAAATAGATCAGTGAGAACAGCACAATGGATCCAATGAACTACAGTGGCTGATGAGTTATTCAGGTTCATACATCTCCCAGGAAAGAGCAATTGTCTGGTAGCCATTTTGGAGAGGGGCCAACTGAGTTCAAAAATCAGAGGAGCTACAGTCTGGCTCCATCTAGTAGCTCCCAGTGTCAGGGTCAGGCAGAACCAAGTTCAAATTGACAAGAGGTCAAGCTGACAGGAGGAACAAAGAGTTTTTCAGGCTGAATAAATCAAGTTTCAGCCTCACAGCCAGAAACCAACCTGAACTTCATTTGAACTAAAGGTGCAGGCTTACTGGGATTATATGCTATAGCTGGCTTGCTGGAATTAATTAACATGGATTTGGGCTCTGACTGCCCACTTTGTCTACCAGTGAGAGCAGAGACACACACTGACTGAAGTGGACATATGTTTTTTTCTCTCTTTTTTTATGTTTTTTGTTTTTATTTTGTCTTGTTTTCATTTTTTGCTTGTTCTTGCTTTTATGAGTGTGAACAGTTTCTAGGGGGTTTTTTTTGTTTGTTATTGTTCTGTTCTTATTTTTATTTTTTCTTTCTCCTTTTCCCTCCTATCTTCTTCAGTTTCTCAAGTTTGTGTAATCTTCCTTTTTTCTCCAGCCTTGCTTCTAATCTCTTCCTCTTCTCTATCTCTATTGTTCCCCTAATCTCTTTTAAATTTTCTCCCCTGAGGGTAAAATTGCCCTATTGAGGGCACATTTACTGTATACAATTTTCTGGTTTGTTTTAGATTTTGCTATTTAACCACAAAAATAGCTCATGCAGTTAAAGGTGGCAAATTAAAAGTTACTAGTTTGTCACTCTCTCGGCTGTGTTTGATGCAATTATTATTGATGATTGTAATACTTTAGCCAAGGTGACATAATTTTCCTAGTCAGTTATTCTTCCTGGTATGCCAAGACTGAAATTTCCCTTCTGAAGGGTCATAAACAATACTACAGGCCAGTGCAAAAGAACAATAGGCAGCAACTTCTCATCCCCAATAAATTCAAGAAGTAGGATCTTCTAACATATTCAAAACCCAAAAGCCAGCTATACCTAGAAGACAACTCTGAGAACTAGTCATTTCCTATGGGTTCTAAATACCACCAATAACTACTTTACATAAGCAATTTATAAGCATCAACCAAGGAGATAAACTTAAAAAATAGCAAATGAGAAGGCACTTAAACAAGATGCAACCCCAGATTTTCAGCTCATCAGAGGTAAACCCAGGGAGCAATGAGGTGAAAGCCACCCATCTGAATTCTCTGACGTGATATTAGCAGAAATAATAAAGCAGATGAACGAAGCTCTACAAAAAAATTAAATGAGAAATAATTTCTCAGATAACTACAGAGATGGAAACCATAATGAAAGACATGGTTAGTGACTCTAGAGCAAAT
Source organism: Fukomys damarensis (assembly GCF_012274545.1). NCBI lineage: Eukaryota > Metazoa > Chordata > Mammalia > Rodentia > Bathyergidae > Fukomys > Fukomys damarensis. The sequence continues at coordinate 37,441,430 of NW_022900938.1, read as the reverse complement.
ACAGATTTTTTTAAAAATAGAAAAATGATGGAAACCATGAACACCCAAAGAAATGGAAATTCATGAAACAGATTCAAATGGATATCCAGGATATTAAAAATTCCATTGAAAATATACACAGCACAGGCCGGGGATTTAGCTCAGTGGTTCAGTGGCCTGCCTTGCAAGCACAAGGACCCAAGTTCAATCCCCCGTACCAAAAAAAAAAAAAAAAAAAAAAAAATTAACACAAAGACAAAATATTAAAAGCTGTTAGAGAAAAGGAAAATCACCTGCAAAGAAAGCCCACAGAATCACAGCAGACTTCTCAACATAAACTGTCAAGTCAAGGAAAGCTTGAAGTGAAGTATTTTAACCTCTAAAAGAAAACAACCTCCAACCCAAATTGATGTATCCCACAAAGCTATCTTTCAAAATCAATGGAGAAATCAGATACTTCCATGACAAAGAGCATTTAAAGAAATTCATGAACCCCAAACCAGCATTCCAAAAGATTCTGAAGGACATTCTAGAAAGAGATAATGAGGATTATAACTCCATGAACACCAACAGAATAAATCCACCAGACCAGGCAAGCTATTAAACTGAATGGAGAGAAGGGAACAGCAATAGAAAAATAACATGACAAGCATAAGTCAATACATATCAGTTATAACTATCAATGTAAATGGTCTCAATTCACAAAGCAAAAGAAACAGAATAGCAGAATGGATTAAGAAGCAAGATTCAACAATATGCTGCATAGAAGAAATACATTTAATTCAAACAGAAATTCAGAGACTGAAAGTCAAAGGATAGAAAACAATACTCTATGCAACATGAACCCAGACAAAAGACAAGTGTGGTTATTCTATTTGCAAACAAAATAGATTTCAAGGCAAGACTGACTAAGATAGATGAAGAAGGGCCTGGAATTCAGCTCAATGGTGCCACACGTGCCTGACAAGTACAAGGTCCTGAGTTTGAGTCCTGGAACCAAGAAAAAAGAATAGACAAAGAAAGTTACTACATTCTTGTAAAGGGAACAATCCAAGAGGAAGAGATAACAATCATAAACATATATGCACTGAATACCAACACACCCAACTACATAAAACAAATTTTAATGGACATGAAAAATCAAATAAGCACTAATACAATTATAATGGGGAAACTCAATATCCCACTGTCACAAATAGATTAACTATACAAAAAATCAACAAGGAAATATCAGAACTGAACCGAACTTTTCAACAAATGGACTTAGTAGATGACTACAGAGTTTTCCACCAGACAACATCAGAATACACATTCTTCTCAGCTATACACTGGATGTTCTCCAAAATAGATCATGTACTAGCTCATAGAACATACCTGAATAAATCCAAAGAAATTGAAATTATCCCATGAATATTATCAGAACATAGTGAAATTGGAAATCAGTGGTAAAAGAAACCACAAATCTTCATAAACACATGGAAATTAAATAACACCCTCCGGAACAACCACTAGATTGCAAATTAAATTAAAGAAGAAAATAGACAGTTTCTACAATTAAAGAATAATGCAAATACAACATACCAGAGCTTCCAGGACAGAATGAAAGCAGTTCTAGGAGAGAAATTTATAGTGGCGAAATTCCCATATGAGAAAAAAATAGACCAAATTCAAATAAACAACCTAATGTTGAACCTCAAACTTTTCAAAAAAGAAGAGTAAGTTAAGTCTCAAGATCATATGAGGAAGGAAATTATGAAGATCAGAGCAGAAATTAATGTGATGGAGACTTAGAAAATAATAAAAAAAAAATCAATGATTCAAAGAGTTAGTTCTTTGAAAGATTAAATAATGTTGAAAACCCTTAGCCAACCTCATGAAAAAGTAAAGAAAGGGTGCAAATACATGCAATTAAGAATGAAAAGAGTTAAGTCCCAATAGATCCTGCAGAAATCCAGATCATTAATACCACTTTGACAACCTGTTTTCCATTTTAGTAGATGGAAAGTGCACAAGAAATAGACAGATTCCTGGATACACATGAATTACCAAAGATGAATCAAGAATATTAAAAACTTCTAAATAAACCAATATCAGTCAGTGAAAATAAAGATGCAATTAAAAACCTACCAACAAAGAAAAGCCAGGCCCTAACAGATTCATTGCTGAATTCTACAGAAAATTTAGGGAAGATCTAATGCCACTGCTTCTCAAACTCTTCAATATAATTTAAAGGGAAACAATATTCCCAAATTCATTACTGGCAGCAAGCATTATCCTAATACAAAAACTAGAGAAGGATACAACAAAAAAGAGAACTACAGACCAATCTCCCTAATGAACATAGACACCAAAATCCTCAGTAAATTACTGGCAAACAGAATGCAGCATGTCCTCAAGAAGATTATACACAATGACCAAATAGGATTCATCCCAGGGATGCAGGGATGATTCAATATACACAAATAAAAAAATGTAATACACCACATTAACAAAAAGCCAAGGACAAAAGTCATGATTATTCCAATAGATGCAGAAAAAGTGTATGACAAAGTCTAAAACCCATTCATGATAAAAATTCTACAGAAACTTGGCATTGATGATCTTTATCTCAATCTGATAAAAGCCACCTATGACAAACCAACAACCACAATCATATGACGTGGACAAAAACTGAAAGCATTCACTCTAAATTCAGGAACAAGGCAAGGATGTCCATTATCACCACTCTTATTCAATATAGTTCTGGAAACATTAGCCAGAGAAATTAAACAAGAGAAAGCGATTAAAGGAAACAGGATAGGAAAAGATGTTTAATTATTTTTATTTGCACATAACATGACCCCAAAAACTTCACCAAAAGACTTCTAAACCTTAATAAGCAAATTCCATAGCAAATCTGGATACAAAGTCAACACTCAAAAGTCAATAGCATTCCTGTACACAAATAATGAACTCACTGAGAGATAAATTAGGGAAATAACACCTTTTGCAATAATATCCAAAAAATATAAATGAATCTAATGAGGGAAGTAAAAGATCTTTACATGGAAAATTACTGTACTCTGAAAAAGGAAATAGCAGAGGATATCAGAAAATGGTGAAATATTCCTTGCTCTTGGGTAGAAAGACCCAATATAGTGAAAATGGCTATACTTCCAAAAAATTTATACAGATTTAATGAAATCCTGATCAAAATACCAATACCATATCTGACAGAATGAAAGAAAATAATTCTAAAATTAATTTGGAACCAGAAAAGACCTATAATAGCAAAGACAATTCTAGGTAACAAAGGCAAGGCAGGAGGCATCACAATCCCTGACTTGAAATTATACTACAAAATACTATGCTAAAATACAGCACGGTATTGGAAGAAAAAAAAAGACTTTAGGATCAGTGGAACAGATTAGAAGATGTAGAAACAATTCCAGACATACTCAGCCACTTTATCCTTGACAAAAACAAACACCTTCACTGGAAGAAAGACAGCCTCTTTAACAAATGGTGCTGGAAAAAGCAGCTTTCCACATGCTGAAGATTAAAACTAGACACATATCTTTCACCATGCACTAAACTAAAATTAAAATGAATGAAAGATCTAAATATTGTAAAAAGACATTCTCACCCTACAAACAGGACCCAAAGGAATAATCCAAGCTACTGGGAGGGACCCGCCTCCCCCAGGCCTGCTTTGATACTGTTCTGAAACCAGGTGCCCTCTGACCTGCCTGGGGAAATTTGATACTGTACATTGTCTCATTGCCTGCTTTTAATTTTCCTTTCACTAAGAGTTTCAGTTTGGGTGTATTTTTTTGTCCAGTTGACATTAATCCTTTTCATAATATGCTGTGATAACCATTTCATCCAAATGCCAAATTAACTTGTGTTCTAGGAAAAAATATAAAAAATAAAACAGACACCAAATTTGCTGGAAGATAGAATTGGTAGAACTCTTGAAGATATTAGTATAGGCAAAGACTTTATAAACAATACCTTGATTGCACAGGAACTATCACAGAGCAACAACCAGAATCCTATCTTATTAAAGACTTTTTCAACAGCAAAAGAAACCACTAACAGAGTGAAGAGACAGCTCGTACTGTGGGGGAAGTATTATCAGCTGTTCCTCAGAAAAAGGACTTGTATCAAGAATATATAAAGAACTCAAAGGTCCTAGCTTCTATCTCCAAGTGCCTCAAAAAGAAAAAGGAAATGGGCCAACAGGGGCATAAAACTGGTCAGCAAGTGTACAGAAAGATGTTTGACATAACTAAGCATCAAAGACATAGAAAGTGAAACATTATTTTACTTTATTAGGTAGCTATGATCAAAACAAGAAGCAGCACATACTGTCTGGGATGTGGAAAAACTGGAACCCTTACACACTGTAGGTGAAAAAGAAGAATAGTAGCCCCTGCCAGCCACCGTAGGGAAGAGCATAGAGGTAACGTAAAAAACTTAATAATATAACTACCTTGTGATCCACCAAATGTCACTTCTGAATGTTTACCCAAAAGAATTGAAACCAGGATTTCAAAGAGATTTTAGCACTCCCATGTTTGTTTCATTACTATTAACAATGACCAAGACATGGAAACAACTTAAATATCCACTGGTAGATGAAAGAATTAATAAAATGCCCTACATACTTATAATGAAATACTATGCAGCCTTTCAAAAGAAGCATATTCTGAAACGTGACACAACATGGACGAACCCTGAAGACATGCTAATTCTCACAGAACGACAGATACCACATGATTCCATTTTATATGAGGTACCTAAAACAATCAGACTCTTAGACACAAAGAATAAAGTGGTAGTTTTCGGGAGATGGTGGGAAAAGCAGTTGTTAAAATCAGTATGTATAAAAATTCAGTTATAAAAAATTAGTAAGACCATTTTCATCTCCAGAATTAAGGATTATTTTAATGTTATATCATTGCCTTTTCTCTTTTACTTTCCTTTTTAGTTTTATTTTAGGATTCCCTCTTTGTAATGTTCATACAGAGATTTCTTTAACTGAAATACCGAATAGTTTCTTTGGTGTGAAAAACTATAATAGTACACAGGATCCTAATGAGATAATTAATAATGTGAAATAGGAAGTAAAGGGCTAAAGGTGTAGGGAAAGTGGGAAGGGTGGGAGAAAGGTAATAAGGGAGAGGAAAAAATATGAGAATCTGAAAAAATGGAAATAAAGTGTTTGTAAATGGGGAGGGGAGGGGGGGTGAAGGGAGGGCAGGGACAAGGGGAAAAAATGAGAATCAAGACCTATCATGTAAAGGTACAGAATCCCAATGATGAATGTAATTGTATTGTATACCTAGATTGTACCAATAAACTCAATAAAAAGAAAAAAAATTAGTATGACCTTCAGATCTGGTCTATAACATTGTTCTAATAGATAACAATACTATACTGCACTTCAAAATCTATTGAAAGAATAAATCTCACATTTATTGTTCTTGCTACAAAATTGTAAACATGAGGCGCAAAAGGTGTAACTCAATGCGAGAACCATGCACATGCATAAGGCCCTGGGTTCCATCCCCATCATGAAGAAGAAGAGGAAGAAGGAGGAGAAAGGGGAGAGGAAGAGGAGGAAGAGGAGAAAGGGAGGAAGGGAGGAAGGGAAGAGAAGAGCAAGAAAGGAGGGGAAAGGGATAGAGTGGAGGAAGAGTGGGTACTTCTTGGTTAATTATATTTGTTGGTAGAAAACTTTAAAAGTTTAAAGGTTGTTGTTGTTGTCGTTTTTGGTACCGGGGATCAAACTCAGGACCTTGCACTTGTGAGGCAGGCAGTGGCACCACTGAGCTAAATCCCCGGCTCTAAAGTTATTTTTTAAATTAGAAATCTCATAAATGAATATATAGCTAGTCCATTAAAAATCCAACACAGAGGGCCAGGGATTTAGCTCAGTGGTGCCGCAGCCTGCCTTGCAAACACAAGGACCAGGGTTCAATCCCCGGTACAAAAAAAAAAAAAAAAAAAAAATCCAACACAGAAGTTTATATAATGAAAATGAGAAAGTTTCTTCACTCTATCTCAATCCTACTCTCCTCCCCATGAGTAAACACTGTCAAGTGGGTGACAAACAACATTTAAAGAATGTTGTTTCTGCATTTTCATCTCAGCATTAACCTCAATATGTATATAATTTCATTTATTATGAGACTGAGGTCATGATATACACAGCTACATAACTATAAATATTATTCTTAATAAATCAGAGACTTTCCATAGCTAGACTCATATATATTACTTCATATTTTAACTATTATATAATTTGAATAGATTATAATTTATTAATAATTTCCCTAAAAGGCATTTTTATTTTTTCCTCTTCCATTCTTACAAAGAAGGTTACATGAAGTGTCCATGTACATATATCCTTTCGGATAAGGAGTATTTCTCTAGGAGGAAAACTTAATACTGAAATTCATTGCCATAGCTACTATCAATTGCCTTCCAAAACTGCAACCTCAATATACACACCTATCAACAGTTTTAGGAGACGGCTCATTTCCCCTTGTCCTCACCAAGAAAGGATATTGTCAATGCATTTGATTTTTTTTTTGACTTGTTGGCTTAAAAACAATGGTCTCTGATTATTGCTTCTTAACAGTAATAAAGAAAAAAATGAATTATTAATTCAGAAAGTCCACAATCCTGAGTTTTAATTCAGATGTTCCCAAAAGAGAAAACTGAATAAACAAGGGACCTTATATAACATGATATTATTAAACATGATATTATGTTGTCCTTAAATCTATCAAGCCTGTGAATTGGTGCCACCCAGATCAAGGATGGGCTTCCATTATGCACATTCAGTACTATGTTAAACAATTTAGTTACCACACACTCCTTTATTCTGTATAATATGCATAAATAAAAATAAAAATGGACCCACAAAGGCCCTAATAAAATATCATTGACCAAACTAAAAATTATGTTCACTCAAAGAATGGAAAAAGTGGAACTGCAAAGAAGCAGAGGAGAGGAGAAATGACTGAGAGGAGAGAAAGGACACAATGGTGTCCAAAAGTGAGACTCAAGAGAGAAAAGTAAATCAAAATGTTTAGAGAAATCACTGAAAGTGACTGCCTCTGAGGGGTGGGAGAGGAATGGGGAGAAGTGGTGTCAAAAAACTGCTATACTTATAGACCTTTTCATATTATTTTATTTCTTTAAACTACATAAATATATCACTATAATTTTAAAGTATATTTTCTTTGTTATTTTTCATATTGCTGAAACAAAATACCCCACATTCACAAGTTAAAGGAGAAAGGGTTTATTTTAGCTCACAGTTTATAGAGATTTCAGTCCATAGTCTGCTGGCTCCAAGGCAGGGTAGCATGGGAAAAGATCATAGCAGGGGAGAAATAGTCCATTGTGTGGCAGGCAGAAGTTAGCAAGTAGCAAGCAGCAACTGTCTTCCATCTTTTCCTTCATATTCCATCCAGGCTACAAGCCTATTAATAGATGCCACCCACATGCAGGGTGGGATTTCCATTATTCAGGCTCAGAACTATATTAAACAATTTAGTTATCACATACCCTTATTCTATATTCACACACACTAAATTCAGCCACCTCCAAAAAGCACTATCTGGGGCTCGGGATTTACCTCAGCGGTTTGGTGGCCTGCCTTGCAAGCACAAGGACCTGAGTTCAATCCCTGGTACCAAAAAAAATAAAAAATAAAAATAAAGCTATAATATATATTTAATTTAGTTATTAGGAAAAAGTATATATTGTGTGTATTTTAACAAAAGGAAGGGTAAGCATTCTTAAAAGTCCTACATTTCTTCATGTACTTTAGATTATAAAAACATAGAATCCCTGATAATTACTTTGCATCCATAGTGTCTACTGCCTTCACTCTAATTGCTCTATCCTCAAACCTCAGAATCAAATTATATCCCTCTCCTTCCTCTGCTCTCTCAAAGATAGAACATTTCTAAGTTGCTCTGATGATTCCTAAAAGTCACCTCTTGAATTCATCCTTAATCCTTGTATCTTGACTGCCCCGCCTTAATTTAAACGCCCATATTTTCTTTCAGCATCTACAAGATCAGTGTCTAGATCATCTTCAGTGATCTCCTAGTAAGCTTTATAAAAATCTGCATTGCTTAGCTTTTCTACTTTTAGGAGAAAACACCTGACACCTACAATTTAAAGAAGAAGCTTATTTGGCTCACAGTTTCGGAAGGTTCAGTCCATACTTGACTGGCTCCAAGTCAGGAATATCACGGTGGAAGGTTTGGCAGAGGAAAGCTTGTCACCTCATAGTTACCAGAAGCAGAGCACAAGAGAAGAGCACCAGAGAGGAAGGAGCCAGGGACAAAATATAGATCCACAGTTATGTCTCCATGCCCCACCCAGTCATACCAAGAAGTATGTTTGACTAACCCCCTAGATGGTTCCCAAACTGACCCAGTTAACAATTAAGTTTAATTGTCATAAAGTCTAATTAAATATTTGTATTCCCAGATTGTTTTATTGTTGCCTAATGGTCAAAATATAAAATAAACTTCTATGAATTCCTCATATTATATGGTTTACAGAATTCAATCTAAATATCAGTCCAACCTCACCTGCCAGTAATGTCTCCCTTAAATGTACATTTCATAGGCCAGTATTTTCTAGAAAACCTCCAGACCTTCTCATATCTTCAGGCCTTTAATTTTACATTCTCTCTTTTTATAGAAGCAAACTTCTACTTTCCCTCAAAAAGAGAACATTCCTCCAAGCATTCATAGATACTCCATTCCAAATTAGGATTTACAGGCCTCCATTAGAGTTCTCAACATATTGTGTTAGAGGTGTTTGTTTTCATGTGTATCTTCCTTCATAGATTATAAGGGAAAGGAAAAGTGACTATAGATTCTCCTCACTGCCTTTCCAGCATCCTTACACTCTAGTGCATAGAGAAATGACAGTTAAAAGTGGTCAAATAAATACAGCTAAAAAGACCCTTCACACTGAACATTATAAAGCACAACATACAACCGCAAAATTATAAGAGGGTAGAGTAGAAGTGAAATCAAAAGTAATGGCGGGCCGGGGATTTAGCTCAGTGGTTCCGCTGCCTGCCTTGCAAACCCAAGGACTGCAGTTCAATCCCTGGTACAAAAAAAAAAA